>NW_006408567.1:504902-541756 GCF_000296735.1 Chrysochloris asiatica
AATATATATATATATATATATATCCAAAGTATGAGAGATGAAGCTTAGCCATCCTGGCCTCCAAGGAGCACTCTGGTTGCACTAAGGCATACCTTAGTCTTCAAGGTGAAATCTTTGTTCTTCAAAACTTTTAAAAGTTCCTGTGCAGCAAATTTGTCTACTGCAATATGTCATAGATATTTAATATAGTTATTTCATCTTGTTGAATTGTCCCTTTAATCATGAAAACTGCTGACTCCTGAGTTGTTTTTTATCCTGAATGGTACATTGTCCACTTCCTAATAAATCCCATAATCATGAGTACTATTACAAGTTTTATGTGGCCATTGCAGTGGGTTATCAAACTCAAAGGGGAAGCAGAAAAGTGTTGTGGGAGGGATGGTCTAGCAATTTTGTGGGCCCTTTATTCTTGAAGATGGTCCATCTTGAGAATTTCTCAGAGAGAGCAATAACTGTTTATCATAAGTCAATAAATAAGGAAATGACAGAGAAGAGGCTCAAACCCAAATAGATGGATCTTTCAGTTAAAACAGTTAAATGATTTGGTATAGTGATAGACAGATTTGAACACAATGAGACATAATGATAAAGCAGTTTTCCAACATTCACCTATATTTTAAATTATCAATAAGTCCATGTATGCTATTTCTAACAGTCAATAGAGTTTCTTTAAAATTTACAGTACTTTCTCCTTGAAATATTTTAGTGAGCTTGTAAAAAATTCCTTTTAAGGGCATTAGATACTTGTCTATCTGGTATTCATATGACTATGATCTTAAAATACTAAGTGAGGAGACATTCATAAGTACAAATTTTATTTCATGATTGTCATTCAACAGCCCATCTCCATTGATGTCAATATGAGCTTAGTTCAATTTTCATCTTCTAGATATTGCATATATAAAATCATCAAATCTTAAATTATCATAGAGTTTTGTTTATGTTCACTTGTCTGTAGTTAAGCAAGAAAAAAAAAAAGAGACTTTATTTTAAACTATTTTAACAATGTAGACAGAAATATGATGGTTTTATCCATTAAATTTTAATCCAAGAAAAAATTTAATGAACTAAAACATCCTATTCCCAGTGAAATCTAGTCAATAGTAGTTTTATAATAGCAGAAGTAACTTTGATATTTATAAGGACTTCTGAGACTGTCACTGAATTTTCATTGTTGTTGTTGTTAAGTATCATTGAGTCAGTTCTGACACATAGCAACCCTGTATAGGGTTTCTGAGGAGCAGCTGGTGAGCTTGAACCACTGACCTTGCAGTTCGAATGGCTTTGCAGTCTGGTGCATTAACCCATAGTGCCACACCAGAACTCCCCAAAATACGCACTGGCTTGAAAACTATAAAGTCTGAAATTTGGGCCCTCAAGTCCTTTTGTTGGAGAAAGATGAGACTTCCTCATTTTGCAAAGATATGTTGCCCCAGTAACTCTATACAGAACTTCTATGAGTCAGAACTGACTTCATGGCACTTAAGAACAACAACAAAATTAGTCTTTCAAGATCCCAGTGAAACTGGAAAATGCTTTATCCTTACTGTGATATCTTGAATTTATTTAATATGACTTTTGTATTCATTACTTTCTTAATTCCCAACTGATTGGGTGGGGCCATGCAATTAGTATATACAGAACTCTTATGCTGGAATTGGTCTATTTTGCCACTCTGCTGGTTTAAAAGAATCCATCTCAGAAGCAGTGACACATAATTCCAGGAACATCATGATGATAGAGCTTGAGTGGATCATGAGATCCCTATCTAGAAAAATGACAACAGCAAACCAAGTGACTGAGGCAGGGGCAAAGAGAAACAGAGCAGATGAGTGTCTATAGTCAGGAGGCTGGCATGTAGTATGTGCTCTTTGGGCATCTACAAAAAGTTTTATAGCACTTACAGGGCAGAGGCCAGAGGCCACATGAATAGAGACCAAAGATCCAGGTGATTCTGAAGTATGACAGAAAAGAGGAGATCCTGATTAGAAAACTGCTGTATCCTGAGTTGTTTCTGATCCTGAGTTGTACATTGTCCACTTCCTAATAAAACCCATAATCATGAGTACTATTACAAGTTCTATGTGGCCACTGCAGTGGATTATCAAACTCAAATGGGAAGCAGAAAAGTGTTGTGGGAGGGATGGTTGATGTCAGATAAGTTAAAGAATGTTGTAGGACGGAAGCATGTTTGACCTCTGTTTCATAAGAATCTGATTTAGGCAAGTTTTGAGTCTCGTTTTCCCTTGTGAAGCCAGAGGAAATCGGATATGGCCCCTGCATTATTTTGCAATCACCAACTAATAAATATAGTATGCAAGTAGTTAAAAATCCTAAAACAAGATATTTTAGGGAAAGTTATAAAATTGCACAGTATATTTGTACTCTCACTATTGGAAATTAGCTAACAGTTAAAGATAAATTAACCAATAAAGGAACCATTATATGGAAAACAAAGTTTATAATTATGCATACATATCAAGGATTAACTCTTGCCTTACCTTTAATAAGTTTTGTCTCAGAAAAGAACAACAAATATCTAGTCCTTCTTCCAAGTGAATTTGTGATTTTAGTCTCAGGTATAATATGCTTTTATGAACAAACACTTGATTCTTTATGCAGAAACTGCCCAACCTCTTTTTTAATCCAGTCTAAATTCTTTACAAAATACTGAAGTGATGTCTTTATTTTATTTCGTTTTGTTATGTTTTGTTTGTCTTTTTAAAAAAAAGAACAGACCACAAGATCTTTTGGACAGCTATTCTGCTCAATCTGAAATAGTGCTGAGATGAGAAATAATTCCTTGGAAGCTTTACCAAAGTCTTTTGAAGATTGAAAGTTGCACAGATGTAGGCAGTGCTCATAACTCCTTTTATTTTCTACCTTAAAAAAAAAAAAAAAAGGAGTGAGAAATTCTAATTGCCACAAAGAAAGGAAACACTTCTCTCTGAGTTTCAAATCCCCTAAAGCCTTCTCATTAAGTGAGTTACATGTGTGCTTTGTCTTCTAATAAGTCATTCACTGGTTCAGTGCAATATTACCATGCCTGGGACAAAAGGTTCCTTTCCCACATGTTCAACTCTGAGAGATACTGGTAGAATAGGGATTTTAAATGCATAAGAAAAAAATATTGTTTCCAAACTCTATCAACTATTAGAACACAGAGAGACACTTAAAATTAGAAAGAGTTCTAACTCTCCAAATATAACAACACAGAAAAATCACTATAGCTTGGATCCACTATCAACACTCATGGAGTCAAGAAATCAATCAATTAGGCAAATCTGTTACACAAGACCTCTTTAAATTGTTTAAAAACAAAAGTGTCAGTTTGGGGACTTAAGTGTATCTGACCCAAACATGAGAAAGTTGAACAATGGATACGGAAAATGATAGAAAAATTGATGCATTTGAGTTATGGTTTTGAAGAAGAATATTAAAAGTGCCATGGACTTCCAGAAGACCAAACAAATTTGTACTGAAAGAAATACAGCCAGAATGCTCCTTAGAAGTCAGGATGACGAGACTTCATATCTTGTACTTTGGACATATTATCAGAGGCATCAGTCTCCAAAGAAGGACATAATGCTGGGCAAAATAGAGAGTCAACAGAAAAGAGGAAGACCCCCAATGTGATAAATTGGCATATTGGAAGCAGCAATGGGTTCAAGCTTACAATAATTGTGAGGAAGGTGTAGGACAAGGCAGTATTTCATTGTGTTGTGCATGGTGTTGCTATGAGTCATAACTGATTCAACAGCACCTAATAACAACACCATGATCCTGGATTAGTCCTGGTGTGGTGCTATAGGAAAAACAGTAGATTACTAACCACAAGGTCAGTGGTTCAAACCTACCAGCTGCTCCTCAGCAACCCTATATAGTGTTGCTATGAACACCAACTTGATATCATTTAATAGCAACAGCAACATGATCCTGGAAGCTATGCCACCATGTTTAAAATGCCAGCATGAGCACCAGTGCTATACAGATGTTAGTTGAGCTTTCAGAGTAAGAAAGACTAGGAAAAGAGAGCTCACATTCTACTTGTGAAAATTAGCCATTCAAACTTTATGGATCTTAACAGAATATTGCTTGATTTAGTGCTCAGAATAAGCTTACTAGTTTGGAAGGCAGTAAGTACACTCTGGTTGCAATAGTAGACTCAAGCTTACCAATCATCATGAAGATGGTTATACATGGGTTTACCCATGTATCATTGCCTAGCTTAGTCTTATAAGGATACATAGTTGTGGTGGTGGTTTACTGCCAAGTTGGTCCTGACTTACAGTGAACCTATATAGGGTTTTCAAGGATGTAAATCTGTATGGGAACAGAAAGCCTCATTTTCCTCCATGGAGCAACTGGAAGATTCTAATTGGTGACCTTGTGGTCAGCAGTTCAGGATTTAATTCACTGTGTTACCTGGACATCTTCATAAATCTATATAGACCAATTTTAATTCTCTTATTTATGATAATCTTTTTTAAGTATAACTCTCATTACCAATGACAAATATGTTATTTATCTCTGGCCATATCCCCTCCTTCATCTATAATGATATTCCCAACTTCTTGTAGCCTTAATGAGTCTGAAATGTATTATATATGTGTGACATATGGTTGGGGCAGCCAGAAATATAAATTATATCCATAGTATAGCCATGATTCCAGGGTTTGGCACAGGAACAAAGTAGGACACTTCTTGGCTTTCTTAGTTACATGAGTTATAATTCCCTTTTTAGAGTAAAATAATCTGAGTGTTATTTCTGTTCTTTCATTAACAATTAAGGATTTGTAATATGTTTTGTGTATAGCCTGTAACCTATTTCTATCCTATTCTATTCCCTTTGTAACAACTCTTTTTTAAACTTGTGCAAAGACCATTTCAGACTCAACCACACTGATACTCTTTCAGCAAAGTGATGCATTTCTCACTGTGTTTCTTAAAATTAATTTCCAGAAATGAGCAAAAATCTGTCCATCACCAATGCAGAACACTGCATACCCGATTTCCTTTGTTCTTAATGCTCTCTTTCTACTGGTGTTTTTGTTAAGTGACACCTAGTCAGCTCTGATTCATAGTGACCCTGTATAGGGTTTTAAGGAATTCTGGTGTGCTGCTATAGAATAAAGGACCTCAAGGTCTTTTTGAACCATATGTTTGGCAGTTCAAACTCACTAGCCGCTCCTCAGAAACCATATATAGGGTTGATATGGGTCAGTATGGATACGACAGTGCTTGACAACAACAACAAGAGGGCTTCAAAGGAACAATGGTGGGCTTGAGTCACCAACCTTATGGTTAGCAGTCCAGTGCTTATCCTATAACATTAGCTATCTTAGCAATTCATCTTATAATTTGCTTACATTGAATTTGTAGGATCCTGGTAGTACAATGATTAAGCACACAGCTACTAACTGAAATGTCTGCTTTTCAAACCCACCAGTTGCTCTTGGATTATTGGGGTGAGGGTAGTGGTGCTAGAGATCTGCTCCTTTAAAGATTGCAGACTGTAGGAAACCCTATAAGGGAGTTTTATTCTCTCACCTGGAGTAGATTGGAGTTGGAATTAACTCGGTGACACATAACAAAAATTGGAAAAAAACCAAATCTCCTAGTGAGTCTTAACAGACCAAGGAAGGAATGATGAAAGAAGGAATGAGAGTGAAGTTAGGGCATTAAATCTCTTAGATTCCTTTTTGTGAGGTCACTTCCAGACACAGGTCACTGATTCTTAAAGCAGCCTAGTTCCCACAAAAATCTTTTCCTATTCCAGGCACTACCAAAATCACCCAACTTCACTGCAACTTAACTGCAACTAGCCTAGATTCCTTCTTTATCTTATGAGATTCTAAATATATAGTCATTTGATGTTGTTGTTAAGTGCTATCAAGTTTGTTCTGACCCATGGAAACTCTGTTTAGAGTTTCCAGGGAGCTGTTATTGATTTTGAACCACCAACTTTGTTTGCAGAATAGTGCTTATTTACAGTATCACACATTAGGATTCTTATCTTTGCTTAATATCTCTGTCAATAAAACTTGTTAGAATACTTCTATTTTGAGTGTGTGTTTTTTTTCTCGTACAAGCATATTAAATATGTTAAGAACAAATGCAAATCCTTTAGTTGACCCATGTTGTTAAGTGTCATTGAATCGGTTCTGTATAGGGTTTCTGAGAAGCAGCTTGTGGGTTTGAACCACCAACTTTGTGGTTCAAACTGACCCTATAGTCCAGTACATTATCCAGCAGCACCACCAGGACTCCATAGATAACTACTTTAATATTAATTTTTATTTATTTTGTTTCTAAAAGTATTTATATGTGACTAGCATTTCTTTTGCTGAGTTGAGAATTACAGAGTCAAATGGAACAAATATTTTGAAACCCCACAACATTGCCAGTTAATATCATTGGATCCATTTATATTTTAAACCATAGTATACAAGGTTGAACAGAATGAAGGGACACTGAGTGGTTTAAATTCAGGAAAGGTTTATGCCAGCATTGCATTCTTTCATCACACTTATTCAATCTGTATGCAAAACAAATAATCTGAGTACCTGGATTATATGAAGAAAAACATGATATCAGGATGGGAGGAAGGCTTATTAACAACCTGCAGTGTGCAGATGATACAAACTTGCTTGCTAAAAGTAAAGAGGACTTAAAATACTTACTGATGTAAACAGCCTTTGGAATGGTTTACATTTTAATGTAAAGAAAACAAGAATCTTCACAATTGGACCACTAAATAACATCATGATAAAGGGATAAAAGATTAAAGTTGTCAAAGGCTTTACTTGGCTTGGATCCATGGTCAACACTCATGGAAGCCTCAGTTATGAAATCAAACAACATGTCAAATTAGGCAAATCTGCTGCACAAGACTACTTTAAATTGTTCAAGAGCAAAGATAACATTTTGAGAAGTAAAGAACCCTGATCCAAGCCATGGTATTTTCAATAGCCTTATATGCAAGTAAAAGCTGGACAATGAATAAGGAAGAACATATACAAATTGATGCATTTCAGTTATGATGTTGGAGAAGAGAAGACTGTTAAAGGTACCATGGACTGCCAGAACAAACAAATCTGTGTTGGAAGAAGTACCACCAGAACGCTCCTTAGAAGCCAAGATGGCCAGACTTTATCTTTCATACTTTGAACATATTATCAAGAGAGACCAGTCCCTGGAGAAGGATATCAGACTTGATAAAGTGGTAAGCAGAGAAAAACAGAGAGAGATCCTAAGTAAAATGGATTGGCACAGGGGCAGCAACATTGGGTTCAAGCATAGCAAGAGTTGTGAGGATGGCACAGGACTAGGTGGTATTTCATTCTGTTGTACATAGGGTTACTATAGGTCAGCACCTACTTAATGGTGCTACACAACAACATGCAAGGTCGGTGGATCAAATCCACCAAATACTCCTCAGAAGCCCTATATTTATAGGGTCACTATAAATCAGAATCGATTTGATGGCACTCAACAATAACAAAATAGGAAGTGTTGTTCTTACACTATGCTCACTAACATTCTTGAACTACTCTCTAATTGCTATCATCTTCTCTAGAACAAAGTAAAAATACTTGGGACATAAGCAGGTTAACAGGTACACTTTTTTGTTTAGAAACACCCTTTATTTATACTGTACACCCAGTTTTATTTAACCCAGACTTCCCAATCTAGGGTTAATCTCTAGTAGAACTTTCTATTGTTTTAATTTTTGTAAACCTGCCTTGGATTCAAAGAAGATCTCAAGTCTCACAGGGTTAGGGAATAGATATTTTATTTCAGTGCATTCCCTAAAAGTCTACATTCAGAATTAAAACTGATCAAAGGGAAGGGTACCTGGTAAATCAGTGGTTCAGCCAGCCAAAAAGTTGGCAGGTTGAACCCACCACTATGTAGGACAAAGAAAACCACCATATAGTAGCCTGTTTCCATAAAGGCTGCAACCATGGAAATGCCACGGGGCAGTTCTACTTTGTCCTCTAAGATCCCCATGATAAACTCCACAGCAACAGGGGAGCCTAAGATGGCAGAAGACAGAGAGAGAGTGTGTAATTCAGTCCCTACCCCAGCCTTTATTTGTAGGAATAATGCATATTTAGACAGAAGAAAGCCAGTTGATTGGCAATGGCTGCATATTACAAGTGAGTCAGTTCTAACTGGGGAACCATTTGTCTAAAGATTACTTGTAACTAAGAAAGAAATTTGTCTCTAGGATATTATTTCAAGTTTATTCAAAATTTCATGCAAAAGTAGTCACCCACAGGAGTCTTATCCCCATCTCCTTTCATTAGTCCTGTCCCAACAGGTTGGAAATCATTCAGTGGATATTCTACCTTCCCCCACCACGTCTGAAACTAGGTTCCCTCTTGAAAGCTTGTCAGCCAGTCACTTCTTGCCTTTGTACCCCCCATGCCCCATTTTGGGTAGCCAATGTTTTGTCATACTCCTGGACAACCAGATCTCCACTGGTGTTCACAGAAGTCTATTGAATGTGGTCGGACTTAGCTCCCAACTTCATTGCTGTTTTTCCCCCTCTTCCCCTTACCGATGACTAATGTGGTCATCAGCCAGACTGCATGCCTACTCCTGTCTCTCATACTTTGGACATGTTGTCAGGAGGGAACAGTCACTGGAGAAGGATGTCATGCTGGGTAAGATGGAGGGTCAGAGAAAAAGAGGAAGACCCCCAACAGGATGGATCAACCAGGTGGCATCATTCATGGCGTCAAGTGTGGCGGCAGTAGTGAGGTTGGCCCAGGATCGGACATTGTTTCGTTCTGCTGTGCATGGGGTTGATATGAGTAGGTTCCGACTCGATGGCACCTGACAACAACAACAACAAAAGTGCAACTACTGGTCTCTCCATGTGTAAAAGAAAGAAGAGTGATAGGAATTAAAGTTGCTTGGACTTAATTAGTCCAATGGACTAATAGAGCATGTAAACATCAGTTTCTGTGGCTCTAAGACCAGAAGATTTAGATGGTAACCAGCTACCACTACCAACTAGTCTGAAATGGATCGTGTTAGAGAATCCTAGATAGAATGGGAGAAAATGTGAACAAATCTCAGTTCAAACTGAGTTTGCAGTCCAGCATATTAACATAATAATA
This sequence comes from Chrysochloris asiatica, assembly GCF_000296735.1. Classification (NCBI taxonomy): domain Eukaryota; kingdom Metazoa; phylum Chordata; class Mammalia; order Afrosoricida; family Chrysochloridae; genus Chrysochloris; species Chrysochloris asiatica. The sequence goes on from NW_006408567.1 coordinate 514,034, forward strand.
ACAAATATTAGGTTTACTGGTTAGAAGAGACTGAAGGGACCTGAAACAATATCCCTCAACCACCCTCCAGGTTAGCAGTCGCATGCTAATCCTACAGCACCACCAGCTTTGCCTCATAACTATATTTATACTTTATCTGACTAAAGCAATCAAGTTCAGCAGGAATAAATTATTTCATCATAGAATAGGATATATGGAAGATGACCTGAAGTCCCATAGGAAAATGAACTTTTACATATGTTTAACAGCGTTAATAACAAGTCCAATTACTCTTCGGACCAAGAGTGTGATTTCCAAAAGTTATGTCCAAACTCAACTCTTATACTTACAAGAACAATCATTTAAGAAATTAAGTTTCATAATGCAAAACATGTAAGTCAAACTATAGCTAGATTCCAGGTTCTAAATATATTCTAGAATAATTAATCTTTTAGCATATAATGCAAGTACTTGATGCAAGTTACTTGATGCAAGTACCAGTCTTTGGAAACTGTCAGATACCAGAATGCTTGGTAGAAACAGCAATTAAAATTACATACTTTCCCCCCACCTTATTAAACAGAGAAAAATCAATGGATTTATTCCTAAATTATGTTTAAAATTATTTCATCTTAAAATTTAAAAATAATAGAAGTATATACTCCAATGGGGAAAAAATATCACAAATCCTTAGGTGTGGTTGGGACACATTCCAGGCAATTTGATAGAGTGAATTATAGCTTCTTTTATTGATGTTTATCATTACTATTTTTTGACAGTTGTTTTTTGGCCCTGGAAATTTTGGAACTGAAAAGAAGAACTCCACAGCTACGTGAGAGATGGGAGTTGAATGATGGAGAGCGTAGAGACATGATGTTAAGTACTGTCACTAATTGTGCTAGGTTATTACAGGATATACATGTGACGAAAATGTGACCAATTTTATTCTCATTTTAATTATTGGTAATTTTGATTCTTGGGGGTCTATGACCCTGAACTTGAGACATGGCCTGCATATTACTACTATTATTTACTATTATCTTCACTCTTCACTCAATTCTCACTCTCCCCTAACTGATACTAATTCAGCTGATCCATTTGCTAAAATCTCATTCACCATCTCTTCTATTGCACTTATGCATTCTAGATTCCCAGTCATATTGACTAATTGAAATAAAAATTAAACAGTACTTATAAATAACATTAAACAATGCAGGAAAATCACTAGGATGGAACTCACATTCAATGTTGCTGTTTTTCTCCCCAAAGGATTTGGAGATAATGCTATTATTATTCTTTCTTAAGTGACATAATAATGACAAATGGCAATAAAATCAGCTGTAATTCACTCCTGCAGACTTCCTGGAAACTCTCCCAACCAAGGACTCAGAAAGCATGCTCCTCTTTTGCATGTATACTTCTATTATTCTCAAATTTTAAGACAAAGATTTTAAAACACAACTTTGGAATTATCCATAGACCCTCTCTGTTCACTGAGGCAGGAGGAACAGACTGCACTTTTTCTCATCTTATAATATCTCTATCTATTTCTTGGATACAAACATCTTATCTTACCTAACTATAAATAGCCATTGTTTGTTACATGTTCTGTTTTTATTGCATCTGTCTCTCAATTTACTATATTTTTTTCTTCCTCTCATATTAGATTAATGGTGCTCCTTGGTAGTCATGCTCTAATTAAGAGGTGAATGGTAAAAGTTTTTTTGAATGTTAACTTTGTAATTAAGTAACAAGCTTCTTTAACTGGGCAAAGCAACATTTGTTTTTCTATTTGTGGGATTGTCAGATTCTGCAAAGAAAGATCCTCCAATTTCCAGGTCAGGGGTGAAGACATGCGTGTAAGCATTTGAGGGTCCAATGTGGGACTATGATTGAGGGCCACTCAGAATCCTATAGTACACCTTCACTTAATCTCTCTGTTTTCAAGCTGGTTCCACCAAGCTCAACTCTATTCCATGGCCAACAAGTCATAGGATTTTCATTTTACCTTCTCTAGATAATTCATTGTTTATCTTTTTCCAGGTTTTAGGTAAGGATCCTAAACTTTCTATGAAAAACACATGGCAGCACATTTAAATGTCTATTTCACTCCTTTATAGTTACTGTTGCTCAATCATCCCACAGAGTAGATGCGTGCCATCTAGATGGTTGTGTGTACAACTAAGTATGTTTAACTAGATGATCTCAAGAAATCCTTTTTAAAAATGAGGACTTGACTGTTTTATTCAAACTGAACTGTTAAGTCATCTAGATGCACCAGTGACACATGTGTATGCACACACTTATAAACCCACATATCCACATACACAAACATATGTAAAACTAAAATGTGAGATTAAAGAATACTAGATTCAGTTATTAAAAAAGTGAGACATAAAAATACTAGATTTATTCAACTTCCGGTTTGGGAAGCAGCAGACAGCCAGGTAGGAAAGGCTCTATAGGCGAGGGATTGAAAACTCACAGAAGCTGTGCTCACAGTACAACACCAGAGCTCTGGATCTACCATAAGGTCCAGGACGTCAGTTTCCCGCACTCGCAAGTGAAAAAATAATGATAAGAAAAAGAAGAAACAATGAAAGTGGATGTACAAAGGATAAACCATATGGGTAAGTAAAGTGAGGAAGAGTGGAAGAAAGAATAAAGAAACAAAAACAATAAAAGGAAAAAAACATGGCAAGTGAGCAATAGCTTTTCTGGGAGTATACTCAGGTGAGGGCTGCCCATACCACTAATCATCAGGGTAAAATGGGGTACAAGAAAAAGGTTTACACCTTTTCCTCCACCAATAAGGGGTATGCTTCTGTGCCACCAAACACCCTCTGCATTCAAAGCCACCTGCAAAAGTTCAAGATGGCTGTACTCTGCCTGGTCAGCCAGCACAGATCACCTGCCTTCTTTTTCTTAAACCCCATGTGTCTGTCCAGCTGCTTCTCCTAGTGAGAGCTAATTCAGGACTGGACAGGGCCAGCTCTACAGGTTTAAGCAAGGTTTACCTGAATCCAGGTGCCAGGGTTGGTGTGGATAGCTCCATACTCCTTTGCCTAGGCTCACAAATGTGCCAATGAGCTCCATATGGCTCCACCCACAGGGAAAACAAGAGCTTCACTGGAGCCCTCTAACTGAGATAGAGTTCCTATAAGGCTAAAGGTTGTCTGTTCTGGGTGCCCTATCCAGAAGTATTTCATGCAAACCCCCAAACACCTGGAGGATCAGGGTATTTCCATCCCAGTAGACAGGCAAGGATGATAGATCCCACTCATGCAAGGCTAGGTTACTAATCAGGGCTGGCCATGCCTCTTGTTTTTGTTTTTGTTAAGTGCTGCCGAGTCGGTTCCAACCCATAGCAACCCTGTACAGGGTTTCCGAGGGTGTAAGTCTTTACGGGAGTAGAAAGTCTCATCTTTCTCCCACGGAGCGGCTGGTAGTTTCGAACTTCTGACCTTGCAGTTTGCAGTCCGATTCGTAACCACTACGCTACCAGAGTCACCTGAAAAGTATAGGGACAAAAAAACCTCACACCATTATCATTGAGAGTATGTTTCTGCAATGCCAATATGTTGTCTTGTCTCTGAAGCCACTCACACAAGATTAAGATGGGCACCCTGTCTGTCAGCTGGCATACTCACCAGTCTGTCTCCTTTTTTTAACATGTCTGTTCAACTTTCTCTCCTAGTAAGCATTCAGTCCATTTCTTTGTCCTTTCGTCTGAAGCTCAGCTTTCCAGGACTATCATGTATATCTATTTCATTTGATTTTTTTTTATCTTTGTTGTCAAGGGTCTGTATAGCCTTTCTGCCCTGTCTGCCATCTGCTGCCAACCTCTAACAACTGTTTTTGTCTTTTCTTTCTTCCCTGTTTTTTTAATGGCCTTACACTTTCTTCATGAATGATGTTCTTGATGTCACCTCACATTTCTTCTTGTCTTTGGTTACTAGTGTCAAATGCATCAAATCTCTTCTTGAGATGGTCTCTAAAATCAGGTGGATTACAGTTAAGTCAGATTTTGCTTATGTGAACTTTTAGATGTTTTCTTCAGCTTCAGCCTATATTTGAATATGAATAATTAAAGTGTTGTTCTTCATCCTTATTTTGGCTTATAATAATGGCCTTTTCCAATGTCTCTTCCTATAGGTACAATAAATAAATTTGATTCCTGTGTATTCCATCTGGTGGGGTCCACATGTATACTTAGCTGTCTTTTATGTTCTTTAATAAAGGTATTTGTAATGAATAACTCATTGGTCTTCAAAATTCTATCATGATATCTTCAACATAATTTCTATCATCATGGCCATATTTTCCAACTACTGATCCTTCCTCATTGTTACCAGTTTTCACATTCAAATCATCAGTAATATCAATGTATTTTGATTACATGTTTTACCAATTTCAGACTGAAGAAGTTGTTGTTGTTAAGTGCCATTTTACTCATAGTGACCCTGTATAGGGTTTCTGAGGAGCCACTGATGGGTTAAAATTATTTACTTTGTAGTTAGCAGTCCATTGCTTAGTCTACAGTTCCACAAAGGTTGTTGGTAGAATTCTTTAATGTCATCATCACTGGCTTTAATGATTAGTGAGTAAATTTGAATAATTAACTGGTCTTCCTGGTTGTTTTTGTGAAGTGCCATCGAGTCAGTTGCAACCCATAGCAACCCTGTATAGGGTTTCCAAGGAGCAGCTGGTGAGCTTGAACCACTGACCTTGCAGTTCAAACCACTTTGCAGTCTGACGCATTAACCCACAGCACCACACCAGGACTCCCAGTCTTCCTGGTGTTGTTGTTGTTGTTATGTGCCGTGGAGTCGGTTCCGACTCATAGCGACCCTACACAGGGTTTCCGAGGCTGTAAATCTTTACAGGAGCAGACCGCCTCATCTTTCTCCCGCGGAGTGGCTGGTAGTTTCGAACTGCTAACCTTGCGCCTCACAGCCCGATTCGTAACCACTATGCTACCAGAGTTCCTTCTCGTAAGCATATGCATATTATCCTTTCAAAGAGAGCATTGTACTTCAAGATAGATTCTGTTTGAGGATGATTGTGACACCATTCCTCTTGAATCTGTCCCTTGTGACATGGTAAAGCACATGATTATCTGATTCAAAATGGCCTATACCAGTTCATTTCAGCTCACTATGGCTAGGATGATGATATTTATGCATTCCATTTCATGTTTGACAGCTTACATGTTTTATAGGTTCATACTTCCATACTTAATGTTTGGGAAGATTCATACAAAACATACTTAATGTTTTCATAGTTAATGTATTATTTTAGCTCTTTATTCTCATTTTTTTGTTGGCCTCCTTCAGAAAATGAAGGTCCCCCAAACTTTGCTCCATTCATGTCATTATGGCCAACTCTACTTTGAAGAAGCAGCTCTTTCCCAATCATATTGTGAGTCATTCTAACCTGAGGGTTCATCTTCTGGCACTATATCTGACAATATTCTGCTGCTATTCTTAAGGTTTTCAGTGACTAATCATTCAGACGTAGTCTGCCTTTCATTCTTCCTAGTTTGTCTTAGGAAACCTGTCCACCATGGGTGATCTTTCTGACATTTAAAATACTGGTGCTTTCTACCTGTACTTCATTTCATCTGTATTCATATTTCAGTAGCCTCTGAATGATAAATATAAGAGAATAGTATACCATCCCTGTAAATGGGTATCATGTTTACATTTTAAGAATTATAGCCATGACACTGTTAAAACCAGAAAAACGAAATAAAATATCGACGATCAGTAATCCTCATAGAACTTTTGGGAAGAGGAGAACTCAACGAATATTAGTGCTTTGTATTCAATTATTTAAACATTGCTAGTTTTAAATTATAAGACATTTCAGTCAAAATTAGGGAGGAGAATAAGTTCTGTTTCATCATTTTGGTATCCCACAACATATATTACAAGTAAAGAAAATGAGCATCCACATAAAATGTTTTCATTTCAGCAGAATATTTTCTTGGAATTTAGTGGCCCCATAATGTCTCTTAGAACTCAAAATCTCTTGTTTAACAGTATTTTGATGAATTTTACTGCAAATGTAAATAAATGAGAAAAATAAGTATTAAATTTTCTTGTATCTACACGTGAGGATTTTGAGAAAACATGTTGACACATATGTTCTGTACTCAGAAATACAAGAACCTTGGGGAAAATATCCCAAAATAATTCATGAAACTCGTAAGATTCACAAGCAAAGGATTTTTCAAGTGAAAAAGAGGCTAAGCACACATATTATTAATAATTGTATTACGTTTATACTTGATTATTTTCTTTTAAAACATCTTTAAACTCACTTAATCAGCTTGGTAAAAAGTTTAATTAGTGATGCTTCTAAACATTTTGTGTAATTCTGAGACCAACTAATAAGTTAGTAGCAATAATATCAGTCTTATCATATGTAGTGTTGTTGTTATTATGTGTCATCGAGTTGGTTCCGACTCATAGCATCCCTGTATAGGATTTCCAAGGAATGACTGGTGAGCTTGAATTGCTGACCTTATGGTTCAAATTGACTTGCAGTCCTGCCTATTAACCCTATTAACCCATAGACCCACACCAGGACTCTCTCTCTGTCTTCCTCTCCCCCCATATGTGTGTGTGTGTACATAAGAGAGAGACAGAGATTTGTTTAAACGTCTTCCCACTGCAATTGGAAATATTGCATAGAAAAATACTATTCATGTTTGTTTATTTTTTATAATAAGTTTTTATTCCTGTTAGTACAACCACACATACAGTAACATCTCATCCAGAACCAGATGTTGGAGGTGGCAACATCAATCCAACAATTGCTCAGAAGTTGGAGAAGGATGAAGATATAGTATCAAACATGAACTTGGTTGTAATTAAATAGATAGACATAAATTAAAACCAAAAATGCAATTCAGTGCTTTTATTTTCTATTACAAAATAGAAGAGACAGATGGATATTATCACATGAGAACAATTTCAACCAGAATGATCTTAACTTGAAGGATAATGATCATAAATAAAATTTAATGTAAACAGCAAATGGAACTGAATGTCCTGCCAGAAATAGCAAAAAATATATCTCAGAGTAATCACCTATAACAACTTTTGGAAAGCTTCCAGGAAAATAATCATACTAATTCTCCCAGCAGATGATGCCTATATTATAATAAAAGATTTTCTAACATGAGGGTCATAATCTGTCGCTGCTATTGAATTAGGATCACTGATTTAGAAAGCTGATTTTATGAATGCTGCATTGGAGAGAGAAATTAGAAAATCTTCTAACTAAGCACAGTGTAAGTCTAGTTTACTTCAAGGTAGCAGAGTAGATTCCAGATGATCGTTAAAATTAAAGATGTCCTCTTTTAACTATTGTAGACTCTTGTAACCATGGGTTCTCTGCCTAGTCTGCAGAGTATAATGGTTGTTCAGTGGTAAATTCTCACCTTCCCTACAGGAGACCCAGGTTTAATTCCAGGTCAGTGTAATTCACGCACCCATCTGTTAATAGACACTTGCAAATTGTCATCAGAGGACTTCAAAAAGTTCATGGAAGAAAATTTAACATCTTTTTAATCCTTTTTTTTTTTTTTTTTCATGACCTTTTGAAGCCCTCTTGTATGATGCAGAACAGATTTGAACAGAGTTTGCAGACTAACACAGATTCAGAAGACAGGCCTGGTGGTCTACTGGTGAAAATCAACCAATGAGAATCCTATGGATCCCAATGGATCCATAACCAGTCAGGAAACAGGTGGAATAGAACTGGTCAGCATCTTGTTCAGTTTTGCCTGACATTGTCATGATTCAAGTGTGACTTTCCAAATTATGGAATGAGTAAAGTTGAGTGTCCATGGGCAGGAGACTGGTTTACAAAATGTGACTTTTAGACATTTACAGACTACATAAAGGATTTTGCAACACTTGCCCAAGCAGGGCAAAGGTTGAGTGCCCAAATGACCGAGAGGTCAAAGACAAGAGTGAGGTGTACTATGTCCCATTATAATGTCTCATTGAATACAGATGTGAAACTAACAGTGCTGTGGAAGGGAGAGTTGATAGGGTAAAGTAGATTGTAGTGTAGAGGCATGACTGGCCTCCACTGCATAGGAATTGGCCTTGGACTGATTTTAAGTCTCATTCTCCTTACCCCTTGTGAAGCCAAAGGAAGTCAGATATGGCCTTCCTGACATTTTTGCAAGTAGCTTGAAGAGACAAAATGAAGTATATTAAGATGAAATGTGAAAATACCTGGAGATAGACAATCAAAATTGAAGCACACATTTAGCATTTCTCAAGCTGAAAGAACTGAAGCAAAAACTCAAATTATTGAATGCTGAAAGATGTATCAAAAGAAGATGGAAGAAATACAAAGATTCCTTGTACTAAATTTAATTGTTGGATTTTCAATGATTTCATGAGATAGCATACAATCGAAAACGAATAGTAGTGAAAAAAGAAGTCCAAGTTACACAGAAGACATTAGAGAAAAACAAGGCTGCGGGGATTGACAGAATACCCTTAGATACGTGTCAATAAATAGATGCAACACTGGGAGCACCCACCTCTTAATTCTAAGAAATTTCTAAGACAGTTACTTAGTTAACCAACTGTAAGAGATTAATAATTATGATCATTCCAATGAGGTGACCCAACAGAATGTGGACCTGTAATGAAGGATATCATTGCTGGTGTTATATGGATCTTGGCGGAAAGCAGAAAATAACAAAGATTTTAGTTGTCTTTTATTACCTATGCAAGGGCATTTTATTGTGTGGATGATAATAAACTATGAATAACATTGTGAAGAATAGGGTATCCACAACACTTAAATGTGTGCTTATGTGGAACCTATACATACACAGATTAAGAGGCAGTTTTTCAACCAGAACAAGGGGATACTATATGGTTTAAACTCAGGAAAGTGAGTGTTAAGAGTTGTATATTTTCATCATACTTGTTGAATCTCTGGTCTCCTGTTATGGTATTGAAGAATGAGCAATATCTGTGTTCTTTCAATTTAGGTTTGACAACCAGAGGACACAAGTGTGATGATATATATGCATGCCAGTTTATCAACACTGAAACTGTATATCACACCCACACCAAATATGTGTGCTTTATGTAATTTTATTCTATTAGAATATATTGCTTTACTTTGGACAAGGTCAAGGCCAACTATTGAAGTCTAAGTCTTTTTTAACAATGAAGGGATTTCTGTAACATATGCTTTCATAGGGATGTTGAAAATATTAAATATATCATAAAGGTTAACTGTTTTGCACATTAAGCAAAAAATAAAAGTAAAAGCAAACCCACTGCTGTCAAGTCTATCCCAACTCATAGTGGCCTTTAGAACAAAGTTGACCATGTCCTTACAGTTTTCACGTCTCTAAATCTTTATGGAAATAGATGGTCTCATCTTTCTCCTGTGGAACAGCTTGTGGGTTTTAACTGCTGAAATTTCAATGAGCAACTCAATGCTTAGCCCACTGTGCCAATAGGCCTGTGGGTTAACTAATAATCAATATGTGTTTTTTCCCCTCTAGCATGCATAATGCTATCCAAATGGTAGGACATGGAAAAGAGATTTAAAGGTAGTCACTCCCCCCTTATTTTTCTTCAATCCCATCAGACTCCTTTCTAAACACATTTAGAGATGTCTGAATTACTGAGGGTTCACAGTTTAGGCCTGAAGGGAGTCTCTAATTGGAATGTTAAATGTTATGTGTTAATTGGGCTATATTGTGGTATCCATTTGTTTCACCAAGTGCTAGTATAGGTAGATACTGCTGTAATTTATATATTATCATCATTTAAATCAGGTAAATTAATGAAGATTAATTTCCATAAGTGGGTGGATCTTACTCAATGAATTCAAGACCTTAAAAGCTAAACTGTAGATATTTCCAAAGGAACATTCTGCTCTAGATTATAAATAGACATTATGCCAAAATTCCTTTTTTTCCATTAAAACATGACCTATGAAATTGCTACTCTGTCTTCTTATCTACAAATTTTGAAATTGCCAATCCCCACAATCCACAAAATTAATTTCTGTATTTCTCTCCCTCTCTCCTGCTCTCACTCACATTTCTTCTCTTCTTCTATCTCTCTTCTTAACTGTGTCTCCAGAGTAACCTACAATACTCATATGCACACAGGCTTACCTATATGCAATCACTCTACACTATACCTTTGAAAACGTACAATTGGACTTATTTCTGTTGAGATTTATTTATTTCCTGTTGTTGTTGTTAAGTGCCATTGAGTCAGTTCCAACTCATAGTGGCCCTGTATAAGGTTGATAAGGACCAGCTGGTGAGTTTGAATTGCTGAATTTGTGGCTCAAACCAATCTTGCAGTCCAGTGCTTTAGACCAGAGCACCACACCAGGACTCCTATGTTGTTGTTGTTAGGTGCTATCGAGTTTGTACCAACTCATAGATAACTTATGCACAGTAGAATGAAACACTGCCTGATCCTAGGCCAACCTCACTATTGTTGCCACATTCGAGTCCATTGATGCTGCCACTTTGCCAATCCATCTCACTGGGGGTCTTCCTCTTTTTCTCTGACCCTCCACCTTACCAACCATGATATCCTTCTCTAGCAACTAGTCCCTCCTGACAATATGTCTGAAGTATGAGAGACAATGTTTGGTCATCCTAGCCTCCAAGGAGCATTCTGGCTGTACTTCTCCCAACACAGATCTGTTTGTTCTTTTGGCAGCCCATGGCACTTTCAATATTCTCCTCCAACACAATAATTCAAAAACATCAATTCATTTTCAATAACATCATATGCATGCGGAAGCTGAACAGTGAATAAGAAAGACCAGAGCAGGACTCTTATATAATATCATATATGAAAATATATTTGATAAAATACATCAGTCCTATAAAATAAGAGAAAATAATATATATGATAAAATAAAGTTTTAAAAATTTGTTTAACTTTTCAGGTCATTGAACATTATATTTCCACAAACTTGTGGGATCTAAATGAATAAGGAAGGTTGTGGGTAGTGCACAGAGTTAACACAATCAACTGCTAACTGGCAGGTTGAAAGTTTGAGTCCAGTAAGAGGTATCTTGGAAGAAATGCCTGGTGACCCAAATATCAGCCACTGAAAACCCTACTCTGTACAGATAGGGCTGCTATTGAGTTGCAGTTGTCATGATTTGACTCAAAGACAACTGAATTAGAGAATATACAATTTAGATGTTGGGAGTTTTTTTCATTTTTGAAATAGTAATATATTTGAAATCTGCTTGATTTTTGAAATAGTAAAGTCCTTTAAAAATTTTTTTTTACAAGAAATCAACTATTTTATTTTAGTTCAATGTTTACTAAAAATGACAAGATTCCTATATACTAAGTGGCAATGGACTCTGGCTTATGACGACTCTGCGTATATGATAGTAAATCTTTGCTCTATGGACTTTTCAATGACTGATTTTTAAAAAGTAGACCTCCAGACCTTTTTTCCATGATGCTTCTGGGTGGACTGAAATCTCCAAACTATTGGTTAGCCACATGGTACTTTAACTGATTGCAGCAACCAAGAACCCTTGTTGTTGTTGTTTTAAGTGTCATTGACTTGGTTCCAATTCATAGCAACCCTGTATAAGGTTTCTAAGAAGAGGCTATTGAGTTTGTGATAACAACCTTGCAGTTCAAACTGACCTGATTACCCATTGCATTACCCTACTGTGCAACATCAGGACTCCAAACAAGGAACCTATTATATATTAGGAAAGATGCCTTGCATGCCAATAGTGATCAGTTGGCAATATATGTCTGCTCCTCAGCCACTGAATAACTGATGTGTGTGTGCTGCAGGATTAGGAGAAGGTTAGAATTCTGAAAGTTATATATATGTTATCCTCAGAAGTGATAGACAAAAGAAAACTAAAGCTTTCCACTTTCAATGATAGTTACGAAAATGTAAAATGTAGAACTGACAGGAAATCTCTATACAAAGCAGCACTAATGATTTTGTTTTGAAAATCTGATATCATTTTGGAGTTTACTTTTAATATGGCTGGAGATCTAGGTAGCTTTTGCTTTGGTGATTTCAGTATTCGAAACATTAAATGAAGAAGCTCAATGAGAGTAAGGGGGCCATGACAGTGGATGGAAAGTAAACAGAATTTGATGTCTTTCTCTGTTGATATCCACACACATGTCCTTCAGTGAAACATGTGGCTTGTTAAATGCTTGATTTTCTCATTTATTAAATGAACTTATCCCTACTTATAAAACCTAAGGCCTGGATAGAACTTTTTAAAGGTCTTATAGTCCAACTTTCTTCCTTCACAGATTAGTATGAGAAAAGAGAGGGAAGCAGCTATATAATCTTATGTCATTATACACAACAATTTAGCTAATAATGAAGTTTATATCATTATTATCACAATCTCAAGTGATTTCAGATTCATATCACATCATTCTTCTTCCTGCTTAATATCAAAAAGTACAGGATTTATTCATTTTAATGAGAGTGACTTGTTCCATACGTAAAAACTATTTTATTATTATTTTTTCAATAAGATTAATAAGGAATATTTTGTTAGTACAAAAAAAGACTTTCGGTATGCCAAACCCTCATTTGTAGCATTATTATTAATTCAATTGTTATTAGATCTTGATAATGGACCTTAGGAATTCATTTTTACTTTGCCGATATTTTTTGTAAATAAATATGAACATATGTCATTTTATACCTCTTTTTGATCTTACCATTTCTTTAACTTCACAGTTATCTCTTTTTTCAAAGCAATACGAATTAATTCTAGTAGAACTTGTATTAAAATATACAATGAAATAGTGTTTTCTTGGAGTCTGCTATGAAAATAGTTAGATAAATAGATAGATACATTGAGCATTGTTGTTTTGAGTGCTGTGGGTTAAGTTCTGACTCATAGCAACACTGTATAAGGTTTCCAAGGAGTGGCTGGCATCAGATTGAATATATATATATATATGAACTCCTGGTATGGGACTGTAAGATCAGCACAAAGTCAACAGTTCAAACCCATAAGCTGTTCCGTGGAAACCCTATATTGGGTCACTATGAGTTGGAACAGAATCAATGGTACTTGACAAAAACAACAAATGTATATGTATATATTTGTTGTTATGTGCCATGGAGTCGGTTCCTGTTGCAGACCGTGAAGGGCCTGGTCAGAGGTTCGAGGCCCTATAGGCCTGAGTGTAACAGATCTAGCCACCTGGCAGTTAATAACAAATTATTTTTATTAGTTGCAGACATGAAACCCTTGATATACACAGATAAATGTAATATTTTCCTAAAAGTCAAGACTGTAAATTCCAAACAGGCAAAGTTCTTCCCTCAGAGAATTCATTCAAGGTAAATTGGGTGGCTCCCTGGTCTGTTCCAAAGACAATAGGAATGCCCTCCCTAAAGTGTTTCCAGGTGCTGCCTATTCACCCAGGTGCCTCTTTTCCTGAAGAACTTGGGCTGGGCTGCTGACACAATGGGAATCCTCCCTTTCCTCCCTCCATTTGAGGCTAGGTGTTAAAAGGTATGTTAATTAAGCTTGAGAAACCAAGTTGCAGTCGTGAGATTCGAACCTGCAAAGTATGATGTAAAGTTGCCTGAAAGTCTGGAAAAGTAAGATTGATAGCTGTATCTTGTCTTAGTCCCCTCCTAGCTTTGTGTAAAGTACCTCCCTAAATAAAAGGAAGGCGCAGAACGAATCCAGGTGCATTACGACTGGCAAGGCGTGCGTTGCAGCATGCAAGGGGCACAGTACAGCCTTGCAACCATACTGCCTGTTTAGCTAAGATGTTCACTATGCAGGATATTACGGCCTTTGTGGCTGAGATGTTTGCAACGCAGGATCTGCCTGATGCCAGTCCAGCATTCACTCTGGTTTCGGAGCGTCTCTTTGTCTCTCTCTTTGCATCTCTGTGTCTCTTTTGCTATCTCTATCGCCACTGGATCTCCCCTCCTCGTGAACCAAACACTCGTGAACAACACAACTATGTCGAGGCAAGTCCCCGGCAGGTTCCGACTCATAGCCACCCTGTAGAGCGTTTCTGAAGCTGTAAATCTTTACGGGAGCAGAAAGCCTCATCTTTCTCCCCGCGGAACAGCTGGTAGTTTCCAACTGCTGGACTTGCGCTTCACAGCCAGATTTATAACCATTATGCTACCAGAGCATGCATATATATATATATATAGTTGTTGTTGTTAAGTGCCGTCGAGTTGGTTCCGACCCATAGCGACCCTGAACAGGGTTTCCGAGGATATAAATCGTTACGGGAGTAGAAATCCTCATCTTTCTCCCACGGAACAGCTGGTAGTTTCTAACTGCGAACCTTGTGGTTCGCAGCCCGATTCGTAACCACTACGCTACCAGAGCTCCATATATATATATACAATCTGCAAGGTCACTTTGAACCGCAAAGTTACTTTGAACTGTAAGGTCAGTGGTTCAAGCTCATCAACTGCTCCTAGGAAATCCTATACAGGGTTGAGTTCCGAGGCAATGGCATGGAACAACAACAACATAAGAAAATAATGTTTCAGTAGAAATTTTAATATAATTTCTAATATAATTAATTCATATCACTTTGGTCAATATATAATGGAGTATATAGTTGTTGATAAGTGCCAACAAGTCAATTCCAGCTCATAAGGACCCTGTATAGGGTTTTCAGGGAGCCTCTGGTGAGCATGAACTGCCAACATTGTGGTTAAAATGAACCTTATGGTCCAGGGCATTACCACAGTGCCACATCAATACTCCTATATAGGGTTTCCAAGGAGCCGCTGGTGAGCTTGAACCACTGACCTTGCAGCTCAAACGGCTTTGCAGTCTGGCGCATTAGCCCACAGCACCACACCAGGACACTCTCTCTCTCTCTACATATATATATGTGTGTATATATGTGTATATGTGTATATATATATATATATATATATATATATATATATATACACACACACATGTATAATGGACCTTCTTGTTATTGTGTTGTATAGTTGATTCTGACCCATAGTGACCCTGTATATGGTTGTTGTTAAGTGTCACTGAGTTTTTTTCTTACTTACAGTAACCATGTATAGGGTTTCCGAGGCTTTTGAAATCTTCTTGGAAGCAAAAAGCCTCATTTTTCTCTTCAGAAGTGGCTGGTAGGCTTAAACTATAGACCTTGCATTTCACTGTCCAGTGCTTATAACATGGAAGCACTGCATTCATATATATATCTTCAAGTAGATTCCTACCCGTAGCAACTCTGTATAGGGTTTCCGAGGCTATAAATCTTTACAGGAGAAGAAAGCCTCATCTTTCTCCCACAGAACCGCTGGTAGTATCGAACTGTTGCCCTTGAGGTTAGCAGCCAAACTTGTAACCAGTATGCTACCAGACATATATGTCTCTCTCTATATATATGAATACATAGAGATAGATATAGAGATATAGATGAACAAATTTTCATTCTATAAATTGAAAACCAATTTTACATAGAATATTTTTTTTATAAGTTTCAACAACTAGCTGAAAAATTGATTGTTTCTATCTACCCAAAAGATGAATACACCTAATGATGCTTTAAAAGACAGGCTAAGTTATCTGCTTTCAAAAGTTCACAGAACTGAAAACCTTGTAGTATTAGTAAATACACTGGGTGAACAGGACTTGAAATCAAACTCAACACTAACAACTACAGATATATGAAACACAGATTAGTTGCAATAACATCTGCAATGCTAGATTGACTGTTATCAATAGCTTCCTAATACAGAATACTTACTTGTAAATTTATTATTTTTTTTAATAATTTACCTGAGTTATAGAAAAAGGTAAAGCTTAGATAAACAGTTGACACTGCTGCATTTAGTAATAATTTCCAGATATTTTTGAGCAAAGGCAGTTCCTCCCTTTCATTTCCCCCATGTATTAAATAATTAATAATCATATATTAAATTATTTCTATACCTATGAAACACAGTGTTTACTTGCAGTTTGTTTCTATTTATGAATAAAAGGATTTTACCATTTCTGTACATGTATGTCATTTGGGCAAAGAACACACTCAGCATTTCTCAAGCTGCAGGAACTGAAGAAAATAATCAAGCCTTGATTTGAAATATTGAAAGATTCTAGGGGCAAAAAAGTGGATGATGCAGGAATCATCAAAAGAAATACACAGAGTCACTGTACGTATAAGAAGTGGTCGATGTTCAACCATTTCAAGAAGTAGCATATGATCAAGAGCTAATGATACTGAAGGAAGAATTCCAAGGTGCATTGAAGGCATTGGCAAAGAACAAGACTCCAGGAATCGATGGAACACAAATTAAAATCTTTCAACAAACTCATGTGGCACTGGAGGCACTCACTCATGTATGCCAAGATTTTTGTAAGGCAACTATGTGGCCACTTGATTGGAAGATATCCATATTATTGCCCATTCCAAAGAAAGGTGGTCCAACAGAATACAGAAATTATTGGATTATATAATTAGTATTACATGCAAGTAAAATTTTGATGAAGATAATTCAAACACGGCTGCAACAGTACATTGACAGAGAACTTCCAGAGGTTCAAAAAGAATTGAGATAAGGAGGTGGAAAGAGGAATATCATTGCTGACATCCGATGGATCATATATAAAACAGAGGACAAGAATGATGTTAACCTGTGTTTTATTGACTATGCAAAGGCTTTTAATTGCATGCATTGTTACAAGCTATGGACAACATTACAAAAAATGAGTATTCTGAAACTCTTCATTGTGCTCATGAGGAACCTGTACATAGAACAAGAAGCAGTTGTTCAAATTGAACAAGGAAAACCTGAATGGTTTAAAATTAAGAAAGGTATGTGCCATGTTTGTATTCTTTTACCATACTTATTCAGTCTGTATGCTGACCAAATAATTTGAGAAGCTGGATTATGTAAACAAAAACGTAGAATCAGTATAGTAGGAATATTCATTAACAACCTGCGATATGCAGATGATACAACCTTATTTATTGAAAACAATACATTGATGAAGGTCAAAGACCACAGTCTTTCATAGAGGTTGTACCTCAATACAAAGAGAGAAAAAGTCCTCACCACTTGACCAGTAAATATTATGTATATAAATGGATCAATCATCAACACTCATGGAAACCGCAGTCAAGAAATAAAATGACATATTGCATTAGTCAAATGTGCTACACAAGACCCTTTTCAAATGTTCAAGAGCAAAGATGTCAGTTTAAGGACTTCTGACTCAAGCCATGATATTTTCAATAATATTATATGCATGTGAAAGTTGAACAATGAATAATGAAGACCACAGAAGAGTTGAAGCATTTGAGACATGGTGTTGAAAGAGAATATTTTACGTGCCATGAACTGACAAAAGAATAAACAAATCAGTGTTGTAAGAAGTACAGTCAGAATGCTCTGTGGAAGTCAAGATGGCCAGACTTCATCCCTCATACTTTGGACATACTTATCAGAAGGGACCAGTCTATGGAGAAGGACATAATGCTTGATAAAGTGGAGAGTCAGTGAAAAAGAGGAAGACCCCTAATGAGATGGATTGGCAGCGTGACAGCAGCAATGGACTCAGCATAGAAATAATTGTGAGATTGGCACAGGACCAGGCAATGTTTCATTCTGTTGTGCATAACATCACAATGAATTGGTATCAATCTGATGGCACCTAACAACAACATCTCATTTGAGTGGAGTGCAGTTGCTCCTTAAGTGCTGGATTGTGAACCACAGGGTCTGCTTTATGAGCCTGCCAGCCACTTGGAGGAAGAAAGATAACGCTTTCTGTTCCCGCAAAGATTTAAAAAGCCTCACAATTTCTATTCTGGGTTACTAGGAGTCTGAACCAACTCGATGGCACTTAACAACATTTCATTTTGCTGAATTTTTTTTTTCCAGGTGAGATAGTTTACTGGAAATGAACTAATTTCAAGTCACATGAAAAAAAAAAAAAAAAATCAGAATAACTTCACTTTCTGACAGCTTCTTGTATTGGAAATCATTGTTTAGGAAAAAATGTGTAAAGTCATTTAAATAATATTTTTAATCTATTTATGGTTTGAAGTTGGTAAACAAGTGTAGTAGAAAAATCCTGTCAAAAATTATCTCTGAACTGAATCATTTTCCCCAGATTAAATGCTTAATGTAAACAATCTTCATCTATTGTTCTTGTTGATAGGTTGTTCTAAAGTCAGGATCTTCACAAACCACTTTTGATATGTCTTCCAAATGGAAATGTGTCATTATAGTTTTCATATAATAAGAGCATGTCTGGCATTAAACTTCTCATTCACTGCTAAAGTTTCCAGCTACAACCTAGGAGTTTATATTGACAAGTGATTAGTCACTCAAGATAAGTTATAGTTTAAAAACCTTTGGGATTTGTTGTTGTTAGGTGCCATTGAGTCAATACTGACTTATAGCAACCCTGTGCACAACAGAACAAAACATTGCCCAGTCCTGGGCCAACCTCACCATTGTTGCTATGTTTGAGTCCATTGATGCTGCCAATGTGCCAATTCATCTCATTGGGGGGAGGGGGGTCTTCCTTTTTTTTTTCTCCTAGGGAGCTCTAGTAGTGTAGTGGTTACGAATCGGGCTGCGAACCTTAAGGTCAGCGGTTTGAAACTACCAGCCGCTCCGCCGGAGAAAGATGAGGCTTTCTACTCCTGTAAAGATTTATACCCTCGGAAACCCTGTACAGGGTTGCTATGGGTCGGAACCGACTCGACGACACTTACTAACAACAACAACAACCCTCCACTTTACCAAACATGATATCCTTCTCTAGTGACTGATCCCTCCTAACAATATGTCTGAAGTATGAAAAACAAAGTCTGGCCATCCTGGCTTCCAAAGAGCACTCTGGCTGTATTTCTTCCAACACAGATTGGTTTGTTCTTTTGGCAGTCCATGGTACTTTCAATATTTTGCTCCCAAACTATAACTCAAATGCATCAATTCTTCTATTGTCTTCCTTATTCATTGTTCAGCTTTTGTATGCATATGAGGTTATTGAAAATACCATGGCTTGGGTCAGGCACACCTTAGTCTTCAAATTGCAAATTGACAGCTTTCTTCTTCAACACTTTAAAAAGGTCTTGTTCAGCAGATTTGCCTAATGCAATATGCTGTTTGATTTCTTGACTGCTGCTTCCATGAGTGCTGATGGTTGATCTGAGCAAAATAAAGTGTTTTACAACTTCAATATTTTATCCATTTATATTGATGTTGTTTACTAGTCCCCTGGTAAGGATTTTTGTTTTCCTTACTTTGAGATGCAAAGCATACCTAAGGACTGGTCTTTGAGCTGCCTCAATAAGTATTTTAAGTACTCTTTGCTTTCAGAAATCAAGGTTATGCTATCTGCATATGGCAGATTATTAATGAGTTTATCCTCCAATACTGATGCCATGGTCTTCTTCGTATAATCCAGTTTCTCTGATTATTTGCTCAGCATACAGATTGGATAAGTATGGTGAAAACATATAACCCTAGTAAGCGCCTTTCATAACTTTAAACCATTCAGTGTTCCCTTGTTCTGTTCGAACAACTGCCTCATGGTCTTTGTACAGGTTCATCATGAGCACAATTAAGTGTTCTGGAATACTCATACTTTGCAATGTTTGTTTATAGTTTGTCATGATCTACTCAAATAAAAGTTTTTGCATAGTCAATAAAGCAAAGGTAAATATCTTTCTGTTATTCTCTGCTCTCAGGCAAGATTCATCTGATATCAATAATGAAACCCGTTGTTCCATGTCCTGTTCTGAAACCAGCTTGAACTTCTGGAAATTCTCTTTTAGTGTATCTTTGCAGTTGTTTTTGTATTAGCTCTAGTAAAGCTTTACATCCATGGGGTAATATTGATAATCTCTGATGATTTCCACATTCCATTGGGTCACCTGTGTTTGGAATGGGCACAAACACATTTCTTGACCAGTCAGTTGGCCAGATAGTTATCTTCCAAATTTCTTGGCATAGATGAGTGAGCGCCTCTAGTACCATATCAATTTGCTGAAAGATTTCAATTTGTATTCCATCAATTCCCAGTACATTGTTCATTGCCAATGCCTTCAATGCATCTTGGATTTCTACCTTCTGGGTCATTGGCTCTTAATCATATACTAATATTAAAATGGTTGAACATCGACCATTCTTTTTGGTACAATGACTTTGTGTATTCCCTCCATATTCTTTTGATGCTTTCTGCATCATTCAATAATTTGCCCAGAGAAGCCTTCAAGATCACAAGTCAAGGCTTGAAATTTTTCTTCAATTCCCTCAGCTTGAGAAATACTGAGCATATTCTTCCCTCTTTGTTGTACAACTCCAGGTCTTTGAACATTTCATTAGAATATTTGACTTTATCTTCTTGAGCTGACCTTTGAAATTTTCTGTACAACTGTTGTTCTTCCTCATTTCTTCCATTTGCTTTAGCATCTCTAGGCTACAGAACAAGTTTCAGATTCTCTACTGACACACATTTTGGTCTTTTCCCTTCTTTCTTTTCTTCCTAATGACCTTAATGAGAAAAGGGCTGCTGTTCTAGTTCCAAATTATCAGTCACTGAATACATTATAGAAACAATTCTACTCTGACAACATGGCTCGCCAGAACTCAGAAATAACTTGATAGCAAAAGGTAATTTATACTTGAATTGATAAGCCATACTATATGGCAATGATGTTAGGTACCATCGAATCGGTACCGACTCATAGTGACCCTATGTACAACAGAACAAAACACTGCCTGGTCTTGGGAAAACCTCAAAACTGTTGCCATGCTTGAGTCCATTGATGCTGCTGTATTGACAATCCATCTCGTTGGTGGTCTTCCTCTTTTTATCTGACCCTCTACCTTACCAAACATGATATCCTTCTCTAGAAACTGGTCCCTCCTGATAATATGTCCAAAATATGAGAGACAAAGTTTGGTCATCTTGGCCTCCAAGGAGCACTCTGGCTGCACTTCTTCCAACACAGATCTGTTGGTTCTTTTGGCAGCCCACAGCACTTTCAAATTTCTCCTCCAACACCATAACTCAAAAGCATCAATTCTTCTACAGTCTTCCTGGCAAATCTTTTCTGAAAATTAGCCAATGAGCATCCTATAAATTAAAATGATCTGATTGTTGTTGTTAAGTGCTGTAGAGTCTATTCTGACCCATAGTGACCCTATATAGGGTTTCCAAGGAGCTACTGGTGAGCTGAACTGCCTACCTTGTGATTCAAACAAATTTGCAATCTGGCGCATTAACCCACAGTGGCACACCAGGACTCCAAAATGATCTGATAGTTACAGGCATTTCACAGGACAAAGTAGCATTTCCTTCTGCTGTGCATGGGGCTGCCATGAGACAGGTCAATTCAGCAATAGCTAATAACATTATCTAGAATCAAATTCAATATTACAATGCACACAGACTCCAGTTGAATTAAATTATTATTTTTCCTCGGCATTATTCTCCAGACTATGGAATATTGACTGTGTTTTCTCAAAGGGCTCATCTTTAGAAAACCTAAATCAAATGATATTGTTAGCATTAAGTACCATGAAGTCAATCTGACTCATAGCAACCCTGTATAGCATTTCCAAGAAGTGGCTGGTGAGCTCTAATTGCTGATCTAGAGTTTAAAGTGACTTTGCAGTCCAGCGCTTTAACCCACAGAGCCACACCAGGACTCCAGATCAAATGATACAATTCTTAAAAAATAAATTTCTTGATTCTGGCTGCCTTCCTCTATGAACTGCCTTAGTTTTTCTTCTTTATTTAGGACATATAGCCTATGTTGTTTGCACTGCAGTTACTTGCATATTTACTGCGTATCAGTATGTTATAGTCATTTTGGCATGCATATTTTCTTCAAAAATTCTTGTGTTTATAATTAATGAATGTTTAGATTAAACTGCATGTTGAGGATTGAAAAATAATTGCACAGTGAAATATTTATTGGCTTTATTTTTTCATCTAAAGCCACAATAACAGGATAAGAAAAGCTGCTATCATTGTTGGTTGCCATTGATTCCATTCACGGTCATGCCATGTGTTCAGAGAAGAAATAATCCATATGCTTTTCAAGACTGTCCTATTTCAGAAACAGATTGCCTTGCCTGCCTACCAAGGCTCCTCTAGGTAAGTTTGAACTGCCAAGCTTTCAGTTATTTGTTTGAGCTACCCAGAGACTCCTGTGTGTCTCCTGTTGCTCAGAAAATTGATTTACACCATATCAAACAATGTTGGTTTTGTTATTGTTGTTGTTAAGTACTGTCAAATGGTTCTGATACAAAGTAACCCTTTATAGGGTTTTCAAGGAGCAGCTTAGGGATTTGAACTTCTGACATTGTAATTTAAAGCCCAGTGATGACCCTACAGTGCCACGCAATGTAATGTGTTAAAATATAGGTATGTGGAGTCCTGGTGTGGTGCTGTGGGTTAATGTGCTGGACTGTCAGGTCAGTTTGTACCACAAGGTCAGTAGTTAAATCTCACCAGCTGCTCCACAGAAATCCTATACAGAAACACTGCAAGTTGGGACCAACTCAACAGAACTTAACAACAACAATATACATAAATTAAATTATGACAATGTTAAGAAAATTAACTCAGCTATATGTTCTTTAAACTACAGACCAATTATTAACTCTCATTTATGTAATTTCCTTACAGAAAATACTCAGGAAGTTTAGGAATCTACCCTATGTAGCACAGGGGAACCAAGGAAGAAACACATTTTGTTCTTGTGAAAGATTTAATGAGAGAAAAACAGAGGATGGAAAGCCCTAATCTGACCTTCAAACAAAAAAGTCCTTTGAAAATAATGAAGTAAGCAATTTCCTTCCCTCTCTTGGCAATGCCATCTCCATCTCTAAGAATTTCCTTTTCACTCCTTGACCTTTCAAATGAGATCATCACCAAAGGAAATGTCTTATTTCAAAAGTAACTGCAGCTTGCAGATTATCTTAGAGAGTTTCAAAGTATAGGCCTTGTTAGATCCTGTTCTCAAGGAGAAGAGTAAGCAAGAGCTATTTGCTAATGAAATCAGTTGGCAATGAATTTTTTAGGTGCTGAAGTGTTTCATGAATATATACTTGTGTTTTATAGATAGAAATGGACTCTATAACTCTAACTTTTCAAAATATTTACTAATTGCATAGAAAAGGTACCTTGTTATTCGAGGACACAAATTATTAACAGGCTATATTTGTTACAGAAAGTTATAAAAGTAAAATAATTTAAAATAAAAAAAAATGCTAATACTATTTATTACATGGCTTCACCAAATTTAAATAGGACAATTTTGTATAAATGTCTGTCTTTGTCTGTATATATATATATATATATATATATATATATATATATATATATATGTGTGTGTGTGTGTGTGTGTGTGTGTGTGTGTTTGAAATACTTAAATTGAAACTTTTGGAAAAATAAATGTCTTCAGATAGTTAAAAGTTGTTGTGTATCAGTAGTTAAAATGTTAACATTTCAGTCAAGTTATTTTTCCTTTTTAATAATTTGAATTCTATTTATGAAGTTTAAAGCTTAATTAAGACAAAAAACTTGTTGCTGTTATTAAGTGACATCAAGCTGATTCTGACTCATAGCAACCCTGTCATAGAGTTTCAAAGGAGTGAATAGTAGGTTTGAACTGCCATATAAAGCGTCACACAAGGATTAATATAAGAATTTAGAGAAATTAATTTCCTTATAACTCATAGCTAATAAGCAAGCCAGATATGACATTCCAGTTATTGAAAGAATAATTATAAAGGATTTAAGTTAATAAACTGAGCTAAGAAATTATAGTGATATTTTCATTTACATTTATTTCCATTGTTTGCATATTAAATCAAAGCTATTATAAAAATGACTTTTGTATCATTTGCCAATATTAAAAAATGAAAAACATTTTATTCTGTACGGTGTCTATGAATTAGAATTTACTTAAGGATACACAGTGGCATCTTTACAGTTAACAGCTGAGCTCTTAGCCATAAACATGGATAGTATGCTAATAGCCAGGTGAATTTAGGAAAAGCAATGTGTGATAAACGGTTCACTTAGATCCTCGTGAGGACTAGATAGTTTTTATTATTAGGACATATATGGTGGTGGTGGGTAGATTCAAGCTACTGACTTTGGGGTTAGCTGCCCAGCTCACAATCCACAATGCTTCCAGGGTTCCTCAGGACAAATATGGAAGAAGTTACATCTGCTTGCCTATGTAAAGGGGGAGTTTTCTCTCTGTCTTTGAAATATCTTAAATGAATTGCCTATAATGCATCACATTCTGATTTAATGTTTGCTCAGAAATACAACTGCTGTTTTTGTTTTCTTCCAAAAATTATAAATATCTGATAGTTAATAATATTTCTGAAATAATAGTATGTCAATATTTGTACAAAACAGACCGGGAGCACAGTATTTAAAAGCAAGTCATCTAATACAAAAATTCTTCCAGGAGAAATAAGTAGGGCAGTCTGGGAAGCAGTATAGGGAAAGGAAGAAGCCAAGCTAGAGAGTGATTTCCAGTGGAATTCCAGCCTCAGCTTGATTCCATGGGGCCCTCCATATTGATCTTAGTGTTGTTCTTACCTGGAATTAAAAGAGTTGAACGGTTGTGTAACTCTCTGGATAATGCACTGGACTTCAAGGTCAGTTTGAACTGCAAAATGGGCGTTCAAACTCATCAGCCGTTCCTCAGAAACCCTATAGATCTCTAAGAACTGAAATCGACTTAACAACAACAACATCCCACATTAGTCATTCATTAGCTATAAGCTACCCCTTTCCTCATGGCACTGTGGGTTAATGCACTGGACTGCAAGGTTGGTTTGAACCACAAGGTCAACGGTTCAAGCTCACCAGCCACTTCTCGGAAACCCTATACAGGGTTTCCTACTCGATGGCACTTAACAATAACAACAACCCCTGTCCAACTCAGGTGAAAAAAGTTCATGACTGATGATTGTGAGCATTTCTTCATGTAATGTTCTGGTGAAGTGTCTCTTCATGTCTTCTGCAGATTTTTAAATTGGGTTGTCTTTTTGTTGTTGAGGTGTTGAAGTTTACTAAAAATTTTAGAGGTATGCATTACCAGAACATTTTCCAAATCTGTGGCTTCTCTTTTTTACTCTTTTGGTAAAATCTTTTGATATATATATGTCTAATTTTTAGGAGATCGAAGTCACTCACTTTTGTGTGTTTTTTATTATGTTTGATAATACACTTTTGCTATGTGCTGCTGTTGTTGTTAAGTGGCATTGAGTCAGTTCTGACTCATAGTGATCCTGTATGGGAATTCCAAGGAGTAGCTAGTGGGTTTGAACCACCAGCCTTAGAGTTAGCCATCCAGTGCCTATCCAACAGCACAATACCAGGACTCAGTGCTCTGTGTTTGATTAGGATCTCTAAATGTGTTCCTATATTTTCTTTGACAGATTTATAGTTTTAGGTTGTCTTATTTAGATCTTTGATCCATCTTTAGTTTGTTTTTGTTTAAGGTGTGAGATACGAGTTCAGATTTACTGTTTTTGAAAACTGATATCTAGTTTTTCTAGCACCATTTATTAAAGAGACTATCTTTTCCTCTTTTAATAGATTTCAACCCTTTGCCAAAAATCAGTTGTCAGTAGGTGGATAGATTTACTATGCTCTCAGATCTGTTTCACTTAGCTTCATGGCAGTCATTGTACCAGATATTGTTTTTAAGTGCTGTCAAGTTCATTCTGACTCATAGTGACCCTTTACAGGGTTTCTGAAGAGCAGCTGATGGTTTTGAACTATCAATCTGTGGTCTGTAGTCTAGTCCTGATCCTACAGTGCCACAACAGGAGTTCACTGTACAAGTAGCAGACTGTTTTAACAATTGTGGTTGTGTAGTAAGCTTTGAAATGAGAAAGTAAGAGATCCCCTACCTTGTTCTTCTTCTTTAGTAATGCTTTGCTTCTCCCAGGTCTCTTTCCTTTCTACATAAAGTTGATGAATAATATTGGAATCTAGATGGAGATTGCATTATATTTTTTTATTACATTGGGTAATATTGACATTTTCACAATGTTAAATCTTCCTATTAATGAGCATGGTGTATCCTTCCATTTTGACAGGCTTCCTTTGGTTACTTGTAGAAGTGTTTTGTAGTTTTATTTGTATAGGTCTTTTGCTTCTCTGGTTAAGCTTATTTCTGAATATTACATCCTTTGGGTGGCTATTATAAATGGTATTGTTTTCCGAATTTCCTTTTCAGAGTTATCTTCATTAGTGCAAAGAAATCAGACTGATTTTTTATATGCTGAACTTGTACCCTGCCTTTTTGATGAATCTTTCAGTTAGTTCCAGTAATTTTCTTCTAAAATCTACTAGAGAGTCTTTGGGGTAGTCCTGCTGTGGCACAGTAACATGCATGCTGGATTGTTGCTAATTATAAGGTTGTTGGTTGAAACCCACCAGCTGCTCCTTGGAAAGTGTATACAGGGTTGTTATGAGTTGAAACTGACTCAAGGGTACTTGTTGTTAAGTGCAATAGAGTTGGTTCTAACTCATAGCAACCATGTGTAAGGTATCCAAGGAATGGATGGTGAATTTGAACTGCCAACCTTATGGTTCAAACTTACCTTGCAGTCAAATGCTTACACTATGATACCACACCAAGACTCCCAAGGGCACTTAACAACAAAAATAATAAAGTATAATATCATTTGCAAATAGAGAGAATTTTATTTCTTCTTTGCCAGTGTGGATGCTTTTTATTTCCCTTTCTTTTATTATAGTTTTGGTTAAGATTTTCAGCACATTAATGAATTGGAATGCTAATAAAGGACATTCTTGTGTTTGGTTCCAGTTTCCAAGGGGCTTGCCTTCATAGAGACAAATGTTGACCATTGGTTTTGTATGCATGTCCTTAATTGTGTTGAGGAATTTCCATTCTATTCCTATTTTGCTGATCATTTTTATTAGGTATGGATGTTGAAACTTGTCAAATGTCTTTTCTGCTTTGATTGATATACTCACGTGTTCTTTAGCTTGATTTATATGGTTGACTACATTGAATACTTTTTCTAGTTATTGAAACATTCATTCAAACCTGGAATGATTTCAACTTGGTTATGATGTATTATTTTTTTTTGATATGTGGTTGGAATCTATTCACTAGGATTTTGTTGAGAATTTTTGCATCTATGTTCATAAACTGTATTAGTTTATAACTTTAATTTTGAATGCTTCTTCTGACTGGTTTTGCTATCAAGGTTATGCTAACTTCATAAAATGATTTCAAGATTACTCAACTGTTGTAAATAATCTGGAATAGTGTGAACAGAATTGGAGTCAACACTGCTATGAATGTTTGGTAGAATTTGCAAGTAAAGCAATCTCAGCCATAATATTTTTTGTTGTTTGGGGTTTATTAATAGCAGTCATTTTCTTTTTTTTTAAGTGATTGTGGAGAGATAAGAAACAAGATGGCAGATGAGGTGGAAGTGTAGTGAAGAGCTCCACCAGCAACAACACAGAATACTGGACCAAGCAGGCTCAGGGGATGTCCCAGAAATCTGAACCACATATAAAGGAATATGTAGAAGGTTGGAAGGCTTACAGCTGGGGGAATTTGGGGCAGAAGCAAGAAATTCATTGTTTTCTAGTCCTGGACACTCAGCTGCTCCAGGAGCCACCATCTTGGGTGAGACCAAGCGGGGGAAGGATCAGAG
>NW_006408567.1:543841-570280 GCF_000296735.1 Chrysochloris asiatica
ATACTAAAATCCTTGACTGCCTTATGAATATTAGTTTCCCTTGCCTACTATTGTAAAATAGACACTTGAGTGGGATATAAAGGAATGTTGGGAAACATGATTAGAGAAAACTTGTAAGCCTGCCTCAGCTTATAACTGATTGGAAATCTAAAAGGGGTTCTAGAAGTTGTCCAGTGAAATAGGCCTCATGCAAAGCCTTTACAGAGTACAGGACCTTAGGTAGAATCCTGAGTACCATCAACAACTTTTTGAGGTGAGACATTCCCACTAGAAAGGACAAGCAGACTGGAACAGCTACAGTGACAGAAGATTCTTCATGATGAACCTGACCTATACTCAGAGGGGTAGTTACTCTAAATACCAACTGAGAGGGAAAGAGTCTTCAAATCAAGTATCAAAGCTATCCATTCTGTTCACAGGGTAGATAGGGATGGGCAACTTAGACATCAGCTACCTAAAATGAGGGGGCAATAAAGGTACGAGAGAGTTTAGTTTAAGAGTATGGGGGGAAAGAGAGTCCCCACTGAATAGCTGTCATCTTGTCTAGATGGGTCTTGTGAAAAGAGATGGGGATAAGATTCATAAGATCCAATAGTGAATAATTGTTATCATGACTAATCGTGACTGTCACAATTGTAAAGGTAGAGTTTTGTAACAAAAAATGGGGAGAGGTTAATCTTACAGTCCAGAAACAGAGGACCCTGGGACCATCAAAAGAGGAATGCACAAGCAGAATGCAGGACCTTATCCAGAGAATCAGCAGTGCCAGAAATGGAGGCAGAGATGGGGGCATGGAGAAGGGGAGCGGAGCGGCTGAGGACTCTAGGTTCATCAACTAAGAAGAGAAGGACTAAGAACTGGTGGCCAGGAGCAGACTTGCAGAATGTGCCCTTTAGAGATGTAAATTATTATACATGCCTGAGTGGTTTTTGTTTGTTTGTTTGTTTTTTAAAAAGCTAAAGTGGATAGAGAGAAATACTGTTTGTTAACCGATGGTACATGGAGGGGATTATAATCAATGTAATGAAACAAGGTATATGATTTGTTGAATGTAAAACTGATGATATGCCCTGTAAACTTTCACTCAATCCACAATAAAAAACTTAAAAAAAAAAAAGTGATTGTGGTTGTTTTCAAGTCTGTTTTGACTCATAGTAACCCTGTATAGGGTTTCCAAGGTTATAAATCTTTGTGGGAGCAGATTGAGCTGTTCAAATTTTCTATGTCAATCTATGTTAGTTTAGATAGGCAGTGTGATTCCAGAAATTTGTCCATTTCTTCAGGGTTTCAAATTTGTTGGAGTACAGTTCTCAATGTTGTTAGGTGCCTTCCAGTTGCTTTTCACTCACACCAATCTTAGGTATAGAAGAGCCAAACATTGCCCAATCCTGAGCCATCCTCACAATTACTGTTTTGTTGGAGCTGATTTTTACAGCCACTGTGTCAATCCATCTGGTTAGGAGTCTTCCCCTTTTTCATTCACCCTCCACTTCGCACAGCCTGGGTTCTTCTCCAAGAACTGGTCCCTCCTAACAATATATTCAAAATATGAGAGAAAAAGTCTCACCATACTCACTTCCAAGAAGCTTTCTGGTGGTAAATCTTCCAAAAGAGTTTTATTCATTCTTTGGCTGTCCATCGTAGTTTCAATATTCTTAGCCAACACAATAAATCAAAAGCATTGATTCTTCTACTGTCTTCCATATCCATTGTTGAATTTTAACATGTATGTGAGAAAATTAAAATAATATGCCTTTGCTCAGGTACATCTTAGTCTTCAGAGTGACTTTGTTCTTTAATGTTTAAAAGGTCTTTTGAAGAAGATTTGCCTAATGCAATATGTAGTTTGATTTTTTGGCTGCTGCTTCCATGAACATTGATTGTATATCAAGGCAAAATGAAATTTTGAACAATTTCAATCTAGTCTCCATTTACCATGGTGTTTTTTATTGGTCTAATTGAGAAGATTTTTATTTTCTGTACATTGCCGTGCAATTCATACAGAAGGCTATAGGTTTTGTTTTTGTTCTTTTTAATCAACCTTAGTAAGTATTTCAAGTCTTTTTCAGCAAACAAGGTTATGGTATTTATATATTGCAGGTTGTTAACGAGTCTTCCCTCAATCCTGATGCCATATTCCTTTTTATATAATCAGGCTTCTTTAATGATTTGCTCTGCATACAAATTGAGTAAATATGGTAAAATGATAACAATCCTGGCACTCATCTTTCCTGATTTTAAACCATTCAGCATGTCCTTGCTCTGCTTGAAGAACCGCCTTTTGGTTTGCGAACAGGTTTCTCATAAGCACAATTAAGTTTTCTGGAACATCCATTCTTTGTATTGTTACTCATAGTTTGCTATAATACACACAGAAAAATGCTTTTACAGAGTTAACAAATCACAAATATTTAATATCTTTCTGATTCTATATGCTTTCAGTCAAGAGTCATATCATGTCAGCAATGATATCCCTCATTCTACATTCTCTTCTCAATATAATCTGAATTTGTGAAAGCTCCCTGTTATAACCATTTTGGAATTATTCAGCCAAATATTACTGCATTTGATATTAATGATACTGTTCAGTGATATTTACATTCTGTTCTATTACCTTTCTTTGGAATGGGCACACATTTTTATCTCTTCCAATCAATTGGTCAGCTAGCTGTCTTCCAAATTTCTTGACCTAGACAAGTAAGAACCTCCAAATCCGCATCATTTTATTGAAAGATTTCAATTTATAGCTTGTCAATTTTTGGAATCTTGCTTTTGGCTAATGCCTTCTGTTTAATTTAGATTTTTTCATTCAATATCATCAGTTGTGGATCTTATGCTACCTCTTGACATTGTTGAACACTGACATCTTATTTTTGGTACAGTAACTCTGGGTATTTCTTCCATTTTCTTTTGATGCTTCCTATGTAATTCAACATTTTGCCTGTAGAATTCATCAACATTACCACTGAAGACTTGAATTTTTCTTCATTTTTTTTCAGCTTTAAAAATGTAGCGTGTGTACTTCTATTTTGGTTTTCTCAGTTGAGACCACTGTAAATTTCATTATAATATTTTATTTTGTCTTCTGGTGCTGCTCTTTGAAATCTCAGTGTAGTAAATTAATTTTTTTTCTGGTAAATCCTAAACTATATTTTATTTCATCGTTTAAAGTCATAAAGCCAAGTGAAAAGAAGAAAACTGAAATTATAACTTACAAAAATTGGGGACTCAAAGAGAATGTAAAATAGTATTAGTTAACTTTGTTCTGATTCCTAGTGGCTCTGTATAGGGTTTCTGAGAGTGGCTGGTGGGTTTGAAAGGCCTATTGTGCAGTTCAAACTGACCTTGCCGCCCAGTGCTTATCCTAGGATGCTATACCAGGACAACCTTATAATATTCTTCCTCAATATTTTAATTTGAATACATCAGTGCTTCTGTGGCCTTCCTTATCCATTGTCCAACTTTCACATGCATATGAGATCATTGAAAATACCCTGACACAGCTTTCCTTTTAAACTTTTAGTATCCTCTTTTTATGTTTGAATGACTGCCTATGTACAGGTTCATCATGAGCACAATTAAGTGTTCTGGAATATTCATTCCTCACAGTGTTATCCACAGTTTGTTATGATCCACACAGTTGAATTCCTTTGCATAGTCAATGCAACACAAGTAAACATATTTCTGTTTTTCTCTGCTTTAATCCAAGATCCATCTGACATTAGCAATGATATCTCTCGTTCCACATCCTAGAGGGATCTTGAAAAAAAACTGTAAAATAATTAAATTGGGTTTTCTTTCCATTTTCCCATAATTTTTGATGCCCCCTCATATTAACTGATTTAACTAACATAACAATTATAAAAGCTAAGTGAATCATTTTCCTTATTTGACAAATAATGAGAAATAATGAAAAATATCTGGTAAAAAGAAATTTTCTAAGATTTTGTAACTAAAAATTTAATTTTGTAACTAAGGACTTTGTAACAGAGGTTGAGGAGGACTATACCAACTCAGCTTTTACTTTTTCAAAATTTGTACTATGTTAAGTAATTAAATTGTTTTAATAAATAAACTCTTTTGGACAAATGTGATAATTCACTTGGTCTTTCAAAATAGGTGAGCAGAGGCAAATTTACATACACATACTCACACGTAAGGATGTGTAGGATGTGATGTTTGAAATTGTCCTACTAAGAAATTATAGGTCCTGAACTAGTGTAGAATGATTTCCTTCTATCAGAAGCCAAATTAATCATTGGAATATTACTTTTCATTAAATTATGCTGTGACTATCTTGGTCATTATTAAATGTCTATAAAGTATATTAAAGTAGATCACATGATAACTTCAAAGATAACTCAAACTAGTGAAAGGATGTGGGATGATGGATAAGCCAACAGTTATAAGCTTTAATATATTTTTTAATATGCACAGCAACCAATTTATTTTGATATAATCAGTGGTAAAAGTAATGCCATCAAGCATTAGTGGAGGTTTTTAATTGGAATCATGTGCTATGTAAACTTGTTGGAGTGAGTTTAAAGATCAGAATCTTGGAGGATATTAAAAAAAAAAAGGCAAATGCCCAGATGCCTTTGTAAGGGATTTTAAATAAAAACAGCAAAGCTTTTAAAACATCACACAATGAATAGAATGAAAATGAAAGCTAATTAACCTGAGTTCTTTTTTGTTTTACAGCTTTGAAATAATCTTCCATGAAGTTCATGACCAAAGGATTACTAGAGCTTGAGAAGTACTTAGAAAGGGATAGAGATGAGTGCCAAAGGAGTCATGTGAAACTTAACTGGCCTGCCTGGGCATGTTTGAACAGGGTGTCCTTTTTTGTCTAGAGGTAGAAACAAGCATAAAATCAGGAGCTGCAAATACATATCTACAATAAAAAGATGTGTGTGTATCTATGAATGCATGTTTATGTAACATATGGGTAGAAATATATATTATAAATGTTTTGGGACTTCTGGTATGTTGCTATAGAAAAGCACTGGACTGCAAACCATAGGGTTGGCAATTCATATCCCCCAGCTACTCCTTGGAAACTCTATACAGGGTTACTATGTTTCTGAACCAGGTTGATAGCACATAACAACAACCAACTTATTGGTTAACCATTTACCCTTCCAGGTACTCCTTTATTATGTTGTTGTTGTCAGGTGCCATCGAGTCGGAACCAACTCACAGCGACCCCATGCACAGCAGAACGAAACAATGTCTGATCCTGGGCCAACCTCACTACCGCTGCCACACTTGACGCCATCAATGATGCCACCTGGCCAATCCATCTCATTAGGGGTCTTCCTCTCTTTCTCTGACCCTCCACCTTACCCAGCATGACATCCTTCTCCAGCGACTGTTTCCTCCGGACAATATGTCCAAAGTATGAGAGACAAAGCTTAGCCATCCTGGCCTCCAAAAGCACTCTGGCTGCACTTCTTCCAAAACAGATCTATTGGTTCTTTTGGCAGTCCATGGCACTTTCAGTATTCTCCTCCAACACCACAACTCAAAGGCATCAATTCTTCTACGATCTTCCTTATTCACTGTCCAACTTTTGCATCCATATGAGGTTATTGAAAATACCAAGGCTTGGGTCACGGGTACCTTAGTCCTCCTCAAGCTGGCATCTCTGCTCTTCAGTACTTTAAAAAGTTCCTGTGTAGCAGTCTCTAAATTGGTTGAGCCCGCCTCAAAGCCACAATCCAATGGCTAGCCGGGACGGCACCCTCGCGTCTGGGGTAAGTAGGACAGCCTGGCTGGCCGCTGCAGTCTCTTCCCGCTAGGCAGTGTCCCCCTTCAACCTGGTCTCCAGACACCTCTCACACGCTGCTCCATGGTGTGGGTTTCATTTAACACCTCCACCAGGTCTGCACAGTTCTCGCACATTGTTCAGCTGCTGCCCCCTCCATTAGCACAACCTTTATTATATACACATATATATTTAAATATATCATATTCATAATACAAAAATATTCAATGTTGTTGAAAATATTGTAGAATATCTGAAAACACAGGAATAGAGTAACAATTGAATAATTATACAAGTTGTGTGTTTGTCCAGTAATAATACCCAAAACTAAATCCACTGCCATCATACGGACACTATCGGACAAAGTAAACTTTTCCATATGGTTTCACAGGCTGTAAATATTTACACTTAGGCTACAACCATAATCTTTTTCTCATGGAGTTATTGGTAGATTCAAACTACTTGCTCTTGGTTAGTAGTCGAGTACTTTAAACCACTGTTGATGTTGTTGTTGTTGTTAGGTGCCATCAAGTTGGTGCCAACTCATAACAAGCGTATGCACAGCAAAACGAAACACTGTCAGATCCTGGGCCAACCTCATTGCTGTTGCCACACTTGAGTCCATTGATGCTGCCACTTAGCCAATTCATCTCACTGGTGGTCTTCCTCTTTTTCTCTGAACCTCCACCTTACCAAACTGATATCCTTCTCCAGTGATTGGTCCCTCCTGACAACATACACAAAATATGAAAGACGAAGTTTGCTCCTCCAAGGAGCATTCTGCTTTCACTTCTTCTAAAATGGATCTATTGGTTCCTTTGGCAGCCATGGCATTTTCAATATTTTCCTCCAGCACCATAATGCAAAAGCATCAATTCTTCTATGGTCTTTCTTATTCACTGTCCAGATTTCACATGCATATAAGGTTATTGAAAATACCATGGCTTGGGTCAGGTGCAACTTAGTCCTCAAGGTGACATCTTTGCTCTTCAGCACTTTAAAAAGGTCTTCTGCAGCAGATTTACCTAATGCAATAAGTCATTTGATCTCTTGACTGCTGCTTCCATGAGTGTTAATAGTTGATCCAAGAAGAATGAAGTCTTTGACAACTTCAATCTTTTTTCCATTGATAAGATTGTTGTTTTTTTGGTCCAGTGGTGAGGATTTTTGTTTTCTTTACACTGAGATGTAATCCAGGTAGTAGGCTTATTTAATGAGAGAGAGAAAACTCAGAAAGGGAGTGTGAGAATGGCCGTACTACTTAAAGAATGTAATCTGTGTTGCTGAGTTGTATATGCAGACACTATTTTATTGGTGTATATGCTATGGTTACAAATCGCCCTGCTAACCTCAGGGTCAGCAGTTTGAAACTACTAGCTGTTCTGCAAGAGAAAGATGAGGCTTTCTGATCCTGTAAAGATTTATAGCCTCAGAAACCCTGTACAGGGTCGCTGTGAGTCGGAACCGACTCCACGGCACATAAACACTACCACCACCATTCTTAACAGCAAGCAAATAAATAAAATGTGATAGATAACTTACGTAACTTCATTGAATTCCAAAATACCAAAATACTTCCTTAGTGGGGTTCCTAAATATAATCACATTATTTAGATTAATGGAGTTCAAAGTAGAATATAAATGTGTCTACTCCATTCTCTAAGGGCCACATTAGCAAGGATGATGTTAAAAATTTAAAAAAAAAAAAAAAAAAAAAAAAAAAAAAATAGGTACTCACTCAAATGTACATGACATTTGGCCCATGTCACATTTCTAAAAATCACATTACAAATTACAAAATGCATATTATTTCCCAAGTGTTCTTTCCCTATGATCTTATTTATAATAAAAAGAAAAACTCTTCTTAACCATTGTGCTTCTAACTGTATTCATGGAATATAAAAGTGATCAGTAGGCCAACCAAAGGGAAAATATTTGAAGATTTGTGGAGATATGAAATATTGATGGATATTATGAGAAAATAATCATCTAGGATGACTGAAAGACATTAAAATGTTTTTCTTTACTCATGTAGCTTCCAATCTTTATGCAAAAAATAAAAATAAAAAAAGTTAATCAGTTTCATGATTTTGGCATATTATTCATAAGATGAAATAATTAAATATTACTTGTATTACAAACCCCTATGTTCTAATTTATTAGTTTATTTGAAAATATTAAATTGTTGCATTTATAAAAATTCAAAAGAGGAATTGAATTGGGATGAATTTGTCTTCTATTGTAGCAATAAGTCATACAAGGATGACTTAATTTGTTAACAACAATCCTTTTAATTTTATTAAAATATATATAGTTACCATAATTCTTGCCATTTTATTAATTATTTATTATATTGATTGTTATTGGTGATAAATGTAATCCTGATATAGCATATATGTTTTTTTATTATATTAGTAAACCATATATTTAAATTTTTAGAGCTGTAATAAATGCATTCAAATTTTCAACATATGTTCTTCCAAGTAGTCTAAAGATAATGCAATACAGATTAAATTTATCACAGAAAATAAAGAATTATCTTTATGTATTTTCTATATTTGATGTAGAGAATTATGATTAGTGTTAAATACAAGATTTCCAAGTACTGAGATGAAATTCTTTGTAGACATGAAATGAAATTATGTGACAGTAAGAAAAAGAAACTGTGGAAAATTTCTAGTTTCTAAGGAATAATGTGTTCATAATTGTTTTTATGTGCATGATTGTGAGAACCAAATTGATATGGTATTTTAAATTCTGAAGAATAAGTATTCAAAAAAGAGGTAACAATTTTATTTGAAAATATCTCTATATGTGATATGCCAGAAGTTATATAATATTCATGACTGTTATGATTAAAACTAAGTATTTACAAATAAGTTTCCAGTGTTTTGAAATTCTTTGAAAGATAATTGAGAATAACAACAAAATCAAGAGCACTGTGTTGGAACACTTGCATTTACTGTAAACATCTTCATACGAGAAAGATCTTGCACTCATATTTTTGGTTCCATGTCTTTACTGAGAATCAGGAATAGCATTATAATGTAATTCCTGAGTGTTTCTTTTAAGAGCCACCACTCATTTGTATATTTGATGTTCTGTGGTGACTTGTATGTAACTCTTATTCTGGAAGGTATGCCACTGGTATTTTACATAATGGCAGGGTCATCCAAGGTGGACAAGTTTCAGATGAGCTGCCAGAAGATTAGCAAGGAGAAACAGACTACTTCCAAATATTTAGCCACTGAAAATCTTATGAATAGCAGTGGAACACAGTCAGATAGTACCAGAATATTGAGTATTGAAACACAATTGAGAGCATCAGAATATTGGCAGACATAATGCCAGAAGATGGGTGCTTCAGGTTGAACCACAAACATTATGGTTACCAGTCACATTTTTCTTCATATAATCAAGTTTCTCGGATTATGTGCTCAACATATAGATTAAATAAGTATGGTGAAAGTATACAATGATAGGCCGTGCCTTTCTTAATTTTAAACCATTCAGTGTCCGTTGTTCTCTGAGTTCTTGCCTCTTAATTTATGTACAGGTTCTTCATTACCACAATTAAGTGTTCCTAAATATTCATTCTCCCCAATCTTGTACATAGCCTGTTATGATCCACACAACTGAAAGCCTTTGCATAGGCAATAAAGCACAGGTAAACATCTTTCTGGTATTCTCTTTTTCAGCCAACATCCATCTGACATTAGTAAAGATATCCTCCTTCCATGTCCTCATCTGAATCTGGCTTCAAATTCTGGCAGTTGTCTGTCAATGCATTATTGCAGCCATTTTGATTATCATTTGTAAAATTTTACTTGCATGATATTGGAGGATAGGAGGAAGAATCAACAACCTGTGATATGCAGATGATACAACCTTGCTTGCTGAAAGTGTAAAGGACCTAAAATACTGATGAAAACAAAGACCACAGCCTTCAGTATGGTTTCTAACTCAATATAAAGAAATAAAATCCTCACCTCTGGATCATTTAACATCATCAAGATAAATGGAGAAGAGTTTTAAGTTGTCAAAGACTTCATTTTGCTTGTATCAACCATCTACACTCATGTAAGCAGAAGTACAAAAAATCAAATGACGTATTGCATCAGGCAAATCTGCTACACAAGTCCTCTTAAAAGTGTTCAAAAGCAAAGATATCAGTGTAGGGAATACGATTCATCTGGCCCAAGTCTTTCAATAACTTTATGTGAAAGTTGGACAGTAAATAAAGAAAATTATAGAAGAATTGATGTATGTGAGCTATGATGTTAGATGAGAATATTAAAAGTACCATGGACTGAGCAAAAACAAACCAATGTATGTTGGAAGTACAGTCAGAATGCTCCTTGGAAGCCAGGATTGTCAGATTTTGTCTCTCATGTTGTTGTTTGTTAGGTGCCATCGAGTCGGTACCAACTCATAATGACCCTATGCACAACAGATGGAAACACTGCCTGGTCTTGGGCCAACCTCACAATTGTTGCCACGCTTGAGCCCATTGATGCTGTCATTTTGCAATCATTCTTGCTGGGGGTCTTCTTCTTTTTCTCCAACCCTCCACCTTACCAAACATGATATCCTTCTCCAACGACTGGTCCCTCCTGACAATATGCCCAAAGTATGAGAGACAAAGTTTGGTCATCTTGGCCTTTAAGGAGCACTCTGGCTGTACTTCTTCCAAAACGGATCTATGGTTTTTTTGGGCAGCCCATGGCACTTTCAATATTCTCCTCCAACACCATAATTCAAAGGCATCAATTCTTCTGTGATCTTCCTTATTCATTGTCCCGCTTTCACATTCATATGAGGTTATTGAAAATACCATGGCTTGGGTCAGGCACACCTTAGTCCTCAAGCTGACATTTTTGCTCTTCAACACTTTAAAAAGTTTTTGTGCAGCAGATTTACCTAAAGCAATACATCATTTGATTTCTTGACTGCTGCTTCCATGAGTGTTGATAGTTGATCCAAGAAGAATGAAGTCCTTGGCAACTTCAATCTTTTCTCCATTGATAAGAATGTTGTTTATTGATCCAGTGGTGAGGATTTTTGTTTTCTTTACATTGAAATGCAATCCATAATGAAGGCTGTAGTCTTTGATCTTCATCAGCTAGTATTTTAACTGACACTCATCTGTTAGTTTGTCGTACTATGGTTGCTTGTGAGTTGCTGTGATTCTGGAAGCTATGCCATGGGTATTTTAAGTATTAGCAGAATCACCCATGGTGGGCAGGTTTCAGATGAGCTTCCATACAAAGACAGACTAGGAAGAAGGAGTGGCAAACTACTTCTTAATATTTAGTCACTAAAAACCTTATGGATAGCAGAGAAACACTATCGTCTCTCATACTTGGAACATATCATCAGAAGGAAGGGACCAGTCCCTGGAGAAATATATCATGTTTGGTAAAATGGAGGGTCGTAGAAGAAAAGGAAGACCCCGAACTAGTTGTATGGGCACTGTGGCAGCAGCAATGGGTTCAAATGCAATAATGATGATGGGGTTGGCACAGGACCAGTCATTGTTTAGTTCTGTTGTGCATAGGGTTTCCATGAGTCTGTATCAACTGAATGGCACCTAATGACAATAACAACATACTTAAGAGCAATGTGAAGAAACTAAATAACAGGGTTTGTCTTCAGAAAAACTAGGCATCATACCATGTATTACACATTATGAGTTTTTTTGAACTCTGAGTCTTTGGTCTTCATATGTAAAATGAGATGTAACAATTGTCCCTACCAGTTTTGGTAACCACAAAGACTGGACTGCTAACCATAAGCTTTGTGGTTCAAAACCACCAGCTGCTCCTCGGAAACCCTACACAAATTTGCTATGAGTTGGAACTGACTTGGTGGCAGGCTATCTCAACAATAACAACATTTTCAGCAAGGGTTGGAAATGCAGAGCTTACTTGAGCATTTAAAGATTATGAATTTTATCCAAAAGAATGTTTTGTATACATAGATGCATAGTTTTATTTAATCTTTAAAAACCAGCCTATTTATTTAAAGTCTGGAGAAGTGATTGTAGGAAGCAGAAATGTTAATGGAGAGATCAATTTAGAGATTCTCACATCAGTACAGGTGAAAGTCTCATTACTATTTGTACTTTGAT
The DNA here is from genome assembly GCF_000296735.1 of Chrysochloris asiatica. Classification (NCBI taxonomy): domain Eukaryota; kingdom Metazoa; phylum Chordata; class Mammalia; order Afrosoricida; family Chrysochloridae; genus Chrysochloris; species Chrysochloris asiatica. The sequence goes on from NW_006408567.1 coordinate 555,739, forward strand.
GGTGGTAATAAATGTATTCAAGAGTGACAGGTAAATGCCAGAATTTAATGATAAAGTGGTGCATGAACATGCACATTCTGATGTGAATATTTGGATCAGTGATGGTGCCATGTATATACAGGGAGAACACGGTAGGAAAGCCAGGGTAAGGCAGAAAACCATGATTATGGCTTTTGTTATTAAGTGCCATTGAGTTGGTTCTAATCCATAGCGAGGGTCAGAACCTGTAGAAGGTTTCCAGGCAGCAACTGGTGAGCTTGAACGACCAACCTTGCTGTTCAAACAGACTTTTCAGACTAGCGCATTAACCCACAGCACCTCAGCAGGACTCCAATTATGGCTTTGGGTAGGTTGAATTGTACTAGTCTTTGGGACATGGGAATGGATATGAAATTGCAACTTGTAATATCAATCTGGAGATCACACAAGATGTTTGAATGTTATTATTGGAGAAGTCATTGTTAGAAGGATGCTGAGGGAGATTATCTCTGATGGTTTCTGCTTTATCTGACATAAGAGTCAAAGATATATTCACTAGGGTGCTAAGAGTAAGAAAAAGCATGAGGTAGAAATTCTGGGGAGAACAGATTAGGTTGGAAATAGTTATTTAATAGTATGAACAAACATACTGTCTGGAATAATAGTGTGCTAAGAGTAATTGGCAGTCCTCCACCTCCATTCAGAGCAAAGCCATAAACCAGAATATTTTAATGGAAGCTGGCAATCATTCCTAGAGAACATAGGGAGCTCACATTACTAACTAATACTGTATTTTTGAGATTCTAGGAGTACCCTTTAGTTGTAAAGTTAAACAAACAAAAAACATCTCCTTATTAACAGAAGCTTACTAGTAGAAGATATCATTTTCTGTGAGATGGGATTATACCCGAATTGCCCCTACACATGTAATAGTCAGTGACTTTGAGAGGTGTGTTTGCCTTACAGCTCAACCAGCAAAGGAAACAAAACCCAGCATTTCATTGGTCACAAAAAAAAAAAAAAAAAAAAGAAAATCTCTATTCCCATTCATCCCTGCAACAATTGTCAAACTAACAACACAAAATTCAGAGGGGGAAAGTATGTCATGAGGAGAGAGAAATAGAGAGAAGTGCTTGTTGCATGGAATTTTCCAAGGAATTATAGAGAGGAAAGATTTAAAACTTGAAGGAGGTACATGTGGAAAAATGATGCACATAAAGCCACATTGGTAGTAAATGAGGCAGTCACACTGACTCTTTTCCTTTAGGGCCCAAGGGAAAGTCTAGGTTAGCTAGGCCTTTAATCCTACACACCTCAGTTCCTTTCTGAATTTATTCTAACACTTCCATAAAAATTCCATACATTATAAGTAGTAAGAAGGGGTGCAACCTGGCAATAAAATAGAATAAAATTGTATTCCACTCTTTCACTACCAGGACCCAGTAGTTACAGGGGGCAATACACAGTGATGCAATAAAAAATGGATTATGGGTACTTATTGTCCTTGAGAAGATAATGAACAAAATGGGCTGCTGCTGCTGAACCTCTTCATCAATTTCAAGATGATACAACTAAAAGAATGAAAGGGAAATAGATTGATTTTCTATGACTGTTATAACAAAGCACCATAAAGTGGGTACATATAAACAACAGAATTTTATTATCTCACAGTTCTAAAAGATATAAGTCTTATTCAGGCCATCAGTAGAGTCATGTTTTCTTTGTCCATTCTTGGGGGAAGAGCCTTCTTTGTTCATTCCAACATCTGGGAGCCCTGACATCATCACCTGGGTATTCCTTGGCTCCCAAATGCACCTTCAATTATTTGATTCCCCTCTGTGACTATCTTAATGTGTGTTCTCTCATTATTATAAAATATTACTCAGAAAGGATTGGGTCAGATTTATCTTAGTCCTCAGAGTGACTTCTTTGCTGTTTGGCAACTGAAAGAGGTCTTGTGCTGCAGATTTGCCCCAATAAATACATAGTTTGATTGCTTGACTGCTGCTGCCATTAGCAGTAATTGTGGATCCAAGTGAAATGAAATCCTTAATAGCTTCAATCATTTCTGTGTTTCTTGATATTGTTTATAGGTCTAGTGGTGAGGATTTTGGTTTTCTTCACAATGAATTGTAATCTACACTAAAACTGTTGTTTTTTTAAATCTCTATCAGCAAGTGTTTCAAGTATTCTTTGTTTTCACCAAGTAAGGTTGTGTTATCTGCATATTGCAGTTAGTTAACGAGTCTTCCTCCAATACTGATGCCACATTCCTCTTCACACAGTTTCCTTTCTTAGATCATTTGCTCAGTACACAAACTGATTAAGTATGGCAAAAGAATAAATCCCTGATACACACTTTTCCTGATTTTAATCCGGGTAATATCCTTTTGTTCTGTTTAAAATGACTGCCTCTTGCTCTAAGTTCAGGTTCACCATAAGCACAATTAAGTGTTCTGAAATTCCTATTCTTCACAGTGTTATCCTTAGGTTTTTAAGATCCACACAGTGGAATGTCTTTGCATAGTCAATAAAACACAAGTAAACATCGTTCAGGTATTTTCTGCTATCAGTCAAAATCCATCTGAAGTCAGAAATGATAACTCGAGTCTTCTGAATATCACTTGAATTTCTGTCTGTTCTCTGTTGATGTACTGGTGCAACTAATTTTTAATTATTTTCATCAAAATTTTACTTGCATGTAATATTAGTGATATTGTTCAAACATTCTGTTGAGTCACCTTTCTTTGGAATTGGTACAAATAGAATTTCTTCTTGCCAGTTGGACAGGTAGCTCTCTTCCAAATTTTTTGGTTTAGATGAGTGAGCCCCTCTAGTGCTGTATCAATTTGTTCAAACATTTCAGTTGGTATTTGATCATTGCCTTGAGCCTTCTTGGATTTCTTTCAACACCATTAATTCTTGATCATATATTGCCACCTAAAATGGTTGAACAGAAGATAATTGTTTTTGGTACAATCACTGTATTCCTCTAATCTTCTTTTGATGCTTCCTGTATCTTTCATTATTTTGCTTATTGTTACTGTTAAGTGCTGTCAAGTCAGTTCTGACTCATAGCATATGGAAGGTAGTGGTTGGTGAGCTTGAACTGCTGAACTTGTTCAAATCAACCTTGCAATCCAGCACATTATCCCGCAGCGCCACACCAGGATTTCATTGCAATATCAGGCTTGAATTTTATTTCAGTTCTTACAGGTGGAGAAATACTGAGCATGTTCTTTCCTTGTGATTTTCTGACTCCAACCTTTGCACATTTAATACAATGCTTTACTTGGTCTTCTGGAGTTGTCCTTTGAAATTTTCTATTTAGCTCCTTTACTTCATCATTTTAACTTAGGTAGATTTTAATAATACAGAGTTGTATAGAAAAGGTCAGACATACAATACAATCTGTGCTATCTATCTAAAATAACATATGTAAATTGAGTGAATACTATCAAATCCCACCTTAGGAAGATCATGTATGAAGACATAGTAAATCCCATTTTTGACATTTTTGCTTCAGTTCTGACACAAGCTGTTCATGCAGTGCTTATTCCTCTGACTACAACCATCCAGACTGAGGTCAGAGCTTATAAACAAATAGACACAGTCCCTCAAACTGCCAAATAGGTATAAGACTTCAAACATCATCTGAAAGCTTGGAAGTTCCATCACACTCCATTTTCCCACTACAAATTTGAGGTTTTCCTACTAGCCCTCATAATATTATTCATTATCTCAGCAAGGGCCAGACCCTCTTTGTTTCTGAACAGCTAGCTCCCACTAGAACAATTCATAGAACTTATAGAATTCTTTATAATGGTGTATATATGATGACAACAGCTTCATTATAAAGAATACAGAGAAAAATTAGCATACAAAAGAGATACATAGGGCAAGGTCTGGGAGGGTTCCCAATGTGAATTTTTTATATTCAGAATACAAAAGAAGAGCTGATACTTTTGAAAATTAGGAAGCAAATGGTGATTCAATATACAGAGCATCTATTGAGGATCTTATGTAATATTTCTCCTCTCTCCTGAGATTGGTCAATATTATGAGATGATCATGAGGTAGGGCTGTATGGAGTAGTCACTCTGAGGTGATCATCATGAGGTAAGCTCTCTCACTTGGCCAGCCTCTAGCCCAAGAGTCTTCAGAATAATCTCTTAGGTCTAGAGTCCATGAGCCATTAGGAAATTTCCAAAGGTTTAGAGATTTCCTCTAATGAACAAAGAACAAGTTTTCCAGCTAAGGTTACATTCTAAATGTCACACATATAAAACAACAAAATATTTTGTAAAATGATACATTCAAATAAAAACATATATATTAATATTAGACTGTGAGCTAGGTCTGGATAAGAAACAGTAATAAAGAATGAATGAATTAAAGAGGCACTAAACAGGAACCATGAACCAAGAAACATAATTGCTTCTGTTTTTAATTCATTTATTGACCTTTATACCTATATCTTAAGGAGCTCTGGAAGCGTAGTGGTTATGAGTCATACTGCTAACCACAAGGCCAGCAGTTTGAAACTATCAGCTATTCCATGGGCGAAAGATGAGGCTTTCAGTTCCAGCAAAGATTCACAGCCTTTGAAATCCTTTAAGAGCTCACTCTGAGTTGGAACTGACTCCACAGCATATAACCACCACCACCTGTATCTTATTCATAGCCATTTAGGAAATGCTTTCCCGTTGAAATAAAAAAGCCTGATGAACTCTTAAGCACCTGGGTTGCAGTGACATCAGTCAAGTAACATTCTCATCAATTTCCACTCTCTGATGGAAGAACCTATTCTTGTAACAGGACTGAACTACATTGATTTGCAACACAAATGACTATTTGTTCAGTTATGCGGGAGTCCTGGTATGGCTCTGCGGGCTAATGAGTCAGACTGAAGTCTTTTGAACTGCAAGGTCAGTGGTTCAAGCTCACCAGTTGCTCCTTGGAAATCCTATACAGGGTCAGTATGGGTCGGAATCGACTCAACGGCACTTAACAACAACAACAACATTTGTGAGGCTGAGGGCAAAAGTTCAAATGAAGGTCCATATATCATCTAAATACTGAAAATTTATAAACCATCCAAACTCCTATTAAATATGCAATGTTGGCAGTTCAAGCTCACCAGCTGCTCCTCAGAAACCCTATACAGGGTCGCTATGGGTAGGAATCAACTCAATAGCACTTAACAACAACAACCTCTATATAATTACAAACATACTTTCATAATCATGTATATGTACATACATAAAAAGTTATCATTTTTTATATTATGAAACATCTGCAAAATATTAAGTATGTCTGAATTTTATTATTGTGCATGTCAAACATCTTAGAGAATGTACCATTTTCTCAGTTCCATGGTTTTCAAGTTGAAGTCATGGTGTGGAACTGTAGGATAGACTGCTAACTGCAAAGTCGTTGGATGAAGCCTACCAGCCACTGCTCGGAAACCCTATACAGTGTTCTTATGAGTAGGGACTAAATGGATGGCACTTAAACACCAGCAAAAACATAGTTTTCAAATTAGCAACTTTTTTTTTTTTTAGTGATTAAAAGGTCCATGTACTTTTTCCACTTACAAAAAATATTTCATAGTATATGAAAATGCATATGCATGTGTTTTAACATCTGCGAAAGAAATTAGTTTTAAGCTTTTGGAATTATTAAGAAATCCACCAGCTAAACGTCAAAAAAATATTTTTTTCCATTGTTTTTACTTAGTATAAATGACAAAGTTGTTGCTAAAGCATTAAATGGTTAATGTCAACCAGGGCAAATGTAAACTGAACAGCAACCTGACACGTTGAAATCCTCCACAGTTTACTTTGCTGTATATTTATAATAAAACATTTTCTTTCTCTTGACAAAGTCTCTCTTCAGTTCAACCATAATTGTTCTGTGTGCCTCTTTTATATTTTAGCATCTCTATCCAAAAGAGTCTCTATGAGCCAGAACCAACTTGATGACACTTAACAACAACAACCAAATGAGAAGTGTAAAGTGACAAACCCAAAGACTTACTTAATATGATTTTAGGGCATTGCTTCACCAGATAATGTGAAGAGTCTTCTGAAGAGGACTGAATATAATAAGCAAAACTTGCATAGCATGAAATGCTGGTGCATTTAAAATTACAGATGGGTATATTGGCTACCTTGAAAGAAACAAAGGGGAAGAAAAATGTGAGGTAAACTTTAAAAACTGACTTATAGTTAGAGTTTTGTGTCAACTTGACTAGACCAGGATTTCTAGAGGTTTAGTAGTTGGAATGTGCTTATTCCAATGGTGATGTAACCTAATACAGGTATAGTTAGCTCTACAATGAGCAATCCAGAGAAAAGATTGAAGTTGTCAAGGACTTCATTTTTCTTGGATCAACTATCAACACTCTTAGAAGCAGCAGTCAAGAAATCAAATGACGTATTGTATTAGGCAAATCTGCTGCACAAGACCTTTTAAATGTGTTGACGAGCATAGATGTCAGCTTGCGGACTAAGGTGGACCCGACCCAAGCCATGGTATTTTCAATAACCTCATATGCGTGTGAAAACTGGATAATGAATAAAGAAGACTGTAGAAGAATTGATGCATTTGAGTTATGGTGTTGCAGGAGAATATTGAAAGGGTATGGGCTGCCAAAAGAACAAACAGATCCGTGTTGGAAGAAGTGTAGCCAGAGTGCTCCTTGGAGTCCAGGATGGCCAAACTTTGTCTCTCATGCATCGGACATATTGTCAGGAGGGATCAGTCACTGGAGAAAGACATCATGTTTGGTAGGTTGGAGGATCAGAGAAAAAGAGGAAGACCCTCAGCGAGATGGATTGGCAAAGTAGCAACATTGATGGACTCAAGCGTGGCCACAATAGTGAGGTTGGCCCATGATTGGGCAGTGTTTCATTCTGCTGTGCATAAGGTCACTATGAGTCGGTACCGACTTGATGGCACCTAACAACAACAAAGATGAGCAATGAGCAGCTATGAGTAGCTATGAGTAGCCATTCAATAAAAGGGGTGCTTTCCTGGGGATGTGACTTGATCACAATAAAATGGACATGTGAGTGGGGGACTCGCTCTCTCTCCTTTAGAAGTGAACTTGAGACTGCAATTGGAAGCCTTTCCCTTGATAACAAACATCTCTCTCTTCTCTCTCTCTCTCTCTCTCTCTCTCTCTCTATATATATATATATATATATATGTCGGAACTGACTCCATGGCACATCAATCACAACAACTATATATATATATGTGTGTGTGTGTGTGTGTGTGTGTTTCGTTGTTGTTGTTAAGTACCGTGGAGTCGATTCTGACTCATAGTGACCCTGCACAGGGTTTCTGAGGCTATAAATCTCTACGGGAGCAGAAAGCCTCATCTTTCTCCCACGAAACAGCTGGTAGTTTCGAACTGCCGACATTGAGGGTAGCAGCCCGAATTGTAATCACTACACTGCCAGAGCTCCTTTACAGCGCTATTGTTGCTGTTAAGTGCCGTCTAGTTGGTTCCAACCCATAGCGACCCTGTATAGGGTTTCTGAGGATCAACTGGTGAGCTTGAACTGCTGACCTTGCAATTCAAACGGCTTTGCAGTCTGGCGCATTAACCCACAGAGCCACACCAAGACTCCCTATAGCAGTACACAAATAAAAATATAATGGCTTTTAGGTTGTTGAATATTAACAGGTATGATTAAAGTGAAACATTAACTTAAAATATTTTGTTTTCTTCTGAATTTTTTTCACATTGTGCTTTGACCTTTCCAAACTATTTTCCATTTTAAGAGTAAATATTCCTACAAGAGGTACACAAATGTAAGCACATGAAAGAACAGTTATAAATTTTATTTTTAAATACACAATTTGTAAATCTGGGGATAATTAACAACAACAAAAGATAAATCAAGATCTTTTTCCAGAAATAAATGGAAGTTGAACAGATAGATTTTTTCTTTAGTCAGGCTCTGGAGGATCAATGGAAAGAGAAAACATTCACTACCAATCTAATCTGCCTTCCTTCCTATTACATAGAATCTTGCGAAAGAAACTCCATTTTAGAAAGCATTTTATAATTATCAAATAGTGATACTCATAATTCAATGGAGATTTTCTTAATGAAATACAATTGATTTTGATAGTATTTTAAAAATTCAATCAATTTTGAGATTTTATATATCTTTTTTAAGGCCCAAACTGGCAAAAAATATAGAACAAAGATGTCAGTTTGAGGACTATGTTGTGCCTTACCCAATTAAAGATGTTTTCAGTTTATGTAACTGTTATGGTTGTTAAGTGCTGCAGAGTAAGTTCCAACTTACAGAAACCCTGGGCTGTGTTTCCAAGACTTCGAAATCCTTACAGTAGAAGAAAGCCTCATTTTTCTCCCACAGAGTGGCTGGTAAGCTTGAACTGCCAACTTTATGGTTGGCAGTCCAGTGCTTATCCTATGAAGTCACCAATCCTCATATGCATGTGAAAATTGGACAACGAATACGAAGGACCATAGAAGAATTGGTGAATTTGAACTACCGTGTTGGCAAATGATATTGGGAGTACTTTGGCTACTATTCTACTATGTGACTGGATGACAACTAATAATAACAACAATATACATCTTTTTCAGACCAATTCTGATGTTTAAATATGTCATTTGATGTCCCAGAACAGTCATTTTAGATCAGTATAGTGTAGTGGTTTCGAATTGGGCTGTGGGCCGCAAGGTTAGCAGTTCAAAACTACCAGCTGTTCTGCAGGAGAAAGAGGAGGCTTTCTGCTCCCGTAAAGATTTACAGCCTCGGAAACCCTGAACAGGGTCGCTATGAATCGGAACCTACTCCACGGCACATAACAAAAACAACAACATATAGTTGTTTAAATTTTAATTTTCTGTAACGAAATGCTAACATCTGAAAGTATAAGATTGCTTTTGTAGAAATACTTCTTACTGCATTTACTTGTATTCTTGTAGAAAGAGAAGGATGCTTCTACAAAATTGAACTCCCTATCCAGACTACAAGCAGTTCAATAGTGATCTGTATCTTGTCTGTGTCAGGCAGGTAGGGATACAGACTCAATCCCTAGCCTCAGATTTCTTGCAGTCTAGTTAACAATACATGGGATGTATTTTTTACTTGATGAATAAGATGTTCCATGAGTTAGGAATACTGTGCTTCTCATGATGTCTGGATTTTATTTGTAACATCCTATAAGGTATTTTACCAACCGGTGACATGAAAATCCAGTCTATTATATATTTCTCTGTGTGCAATCATTGAGAAAATTAATCATAACTTTAATCAAACTCATTGAACATAATTTGTGCATATAAACTAGATTTTATTTTTTCAAGATTTAGGTGAGTCCACAGAAGTTATGCTCAATTTTCCTATGAACTAGAGAAAGGTGGTTCTTTTCTTGTGAGAACAAATCAAGCTTATGCTGACTTGAACATACTTTTTATTTAGTCCATATGTTGCTGTTGTTAGGTGCCGTCAAGTTGGTAGTACCAACTCACAGTGACCCTATGCACAAAAGAATGAAACACTGCCCGATCCTGGGCCAACCTCACAATTGTTGACACACTTGAGCCTATTGTTGCTGCCACTTTGGCAATCCATCTCACTGGGGGTCTTCCTCTTTGTCTCTGACCCTCCTCTTTACCAAAAATGATATTCTTTTCCAGCGACTGGTCTATCTTGACAATATGTTCAAAGTATGAGAGATGAAGTCTGGCCATCCTGACCTCCAGGGAGCACTCTGGCTGGATGTTTCCAACACAAATCTGTTGATTCTTTTGGCAGCCCATGGCACTTTCAATACTTTCTTCCAACACCATAACTCAAATGCATCAAATCTTGTACGGTCTTCCTTATTCACCGTCGAGTTTTACATGCATATCAGGTTATTGAAAATACTGTGATTTGGGTCAGGTGCACCTTAGTCCTCAAGCTGACATCTTTGCTCTTCAACACTTTAAAAACCTCATTTAATCCACTTACTACTCATTAAATTGCCAATGTATATTAATTCAAAGGTATGAGATTACATTAGTTTATGATGTCTGTGTAAAGAGTCAGGTCTTCACATTTCTTTAAAGCTGGAGCTATAGCCTACTTAGGCTTTAAAATCACAAAAGATTTCCATCCTGTGTTCACTGAAGTTTAATCAGTAGCTTGTACCTTTGGGTCTAAGGGAAAGGTAAGGAAATTTAGGGTTTTATACAATGCTTCCTTTTTGAATATGATGCTTTCTTGACATTCTTTCCCTATAGTTTGTTCTTATCTCTGTCACTTCTAACCACTTCCCCTTCCTTTTTGATCTATTCTTCCAGCTAATTTAAGGTGAACATTAAGTTTAGGCCTGAGGCATGTTCTTTGTTTAATCTTCAAGAGTCAACAGAAGAGTAAACAAGCAGTTATAAAATGTTGATTTAGTGAACCTCTTAGATAAGAGTGGGTGGTTAAACTTTATATCTATTTGATTGATTTAGTATAGGACTTGAAATAATTTTCTGATTTTGTATCTACAATATTTTCTAATATTTGAAGAAAAAATTTTAATGTCCAACATAATTTAACAAATTTCTAAAGTACTGTTTTTATAAGATATAGATGTTTGAAGTTTTAATAAAATTATTGTCTAAGATAACGAGGTGTCTTTGTTGCAGGCACTGCCAAGTCACTTCCTAGAGATTAAAAAAAAACAAAACACCACAATCATTATTAATGCTTATTCCTGGAAATAAACTGATACTGGAAATAGACTATTATATCCTAATTTCATGAAAATATTAAAGAAACATCTTATTAATATTCCCTTTAATAAAATTATTACAACAAAAAAATACGTTGCCGTTGAGTCAATTCCAATTCACAGAGATCCTATAGAACAGAATAGAGTTGTTTCATAGGGTTTCCAACCCTGTAATCCTGAAGGAGAAGTCTTGGTGTGGCACTGTAGGATAAGCACTGGAACTAATGTCGGTTTAAACCAAAAGGTCAGTTTTTCAAACTCACCAGCTGCTCCTCGGAAATCCTATACAATGTACCTAACAGCCACAATCTTTACAAAAGCAGACTGCATCATCTTTCTCCTGTGGAGGGGCTGGCAGATTTGAATGACTGACCTTTTCATTAGCAGTTTGGCTCTTTATCCATTGCATCACCACGTCTACTTCTTAATAGAATTATAGAGGTCTTAAAAAGTAATAAAAATATTAGTTTAGAGTAATTACATTTATCTTCAACAGATACTAAGAAAGGGCTTAAATAACCTGGAAGGAAGCTTGTTCAAAAAAACTGGAAGTTTAAGAATCTTGCTCCAAAAGACTCAATATGCTGTTATCCTTTGTAATTTAAATTATGGTTTTAGAGTACTTATTATTTGATATGGGAAGAACAGTGGCTCTGTATGATAAAGCACTGGATTGTGAACCACAAAGTTGGTGGTTCAAGCTCACCAGCTGCTCCACAAAAGAAATACAATTTTCTACTCCTAAATGATTTTACCTGGTGTGGCGCTGTGGGTTAAAGTGCCAGACTGCAAAGCTGTTTGAACTGCAAGGTCAGTAGTTCAAGCTCACCAGCTGCTCCTTGGAAATCCTTTACAGGTCCCTATGGGTCAGAACCAACTCTATGGCACTTAACAACAACAACAACAAAATATTTACAGTTTCAGAAACCATGTAGAGGGTCACTATGAATTGGAACCGACTTGAGGGCACTTAACAACAACAACAACAAAATATTTACAGTTTCAGAAACCATGTAGAGGGTCACTATGAATTGGAACCGACTTGAGGGCACTTAACAACAACAACAAATTCTTTGGTATGTTCTATTCTGTACTACAATCACAACTCTAGTACAAAATGTCTTCCAATCTAGTTTCAAGACAGAATAGCAACTGATGATGGACATTTATTCTATTTAAAGGTCTCTTGTATAACATTTCAACATTGAACACAGCTAACTAGTAGGAAAAGTCCTTCCTTCCTGATGTGGGAAGTATCCAGACTTGACACATGTATGGCAAAGATATCCAGGTTGCACAGTGGGCCAAACCCTCACCAACGTCTTGGCTCAGGACACTTAAAAATGCTACGTGCTCCCATGAAATCTTAGCTTTTGCCATGCTTTTTATTACCACACAGTCATGATGAGCACATTCCACCACTAAAGAACAGCTCTGACTCCAGGTAATCACTCATCATCCCAATATTACAATGTCACCACCATTTGTCCAAAATAGCTACCTCATGTCTACTTGGCCCCATGCTTTGTATATAAAACCTTCCAAGTTAACATAACTCTTATTTATCCAGCCTCCTGGATCTTGTAGCCAAATTATAAAACAGATTAACTTGTCTGTGATATCTCCTATCTTAATGCTTACATATAGCTTTTACCTACTGCATTTTTTATGTGCTCACCAGCTTAACTAAAACCCAATTACCTTGCCATTTCCAAACAAATCCTGCTCTCAGATAATGCCGTCGCCATTTTTAGTTGTGATTGATAGTTCTTACTTGTTTATTTCTTGTAGGACTAAATCCTCCATTTCACAAATATCATTTTGTTTTCTCAATATTTCTATATCAGTTCTGACGCAAGTCCTTCTAAAATCTCTGTTTATCCTTCCCTTATTCATTCCTTTATCTATATCTCATCCAGGAAACTTTCTAAAACTCAATCCAACCACCAGCTTATTTCTCACACCATATTTTTCATACACATACATTGTTTACCAGAAAATAGCCTATATTCTTAAAATATTCTATATAATACTTACAGAATTTATCCGTGATACCTACTTCAGGCTTACTCTTCACCACTCTCCCTACTCATCTGGTGCCCTAATGCGATGAAATGCTCATAGCTTCTCAAACTTAATGTGCCTGTTCAGATTCCTTTCATGGATCATTTTACTCTCGGAAACTCATTGACTCTCTTTACCTTTCCCCACATTCTTTTACCTTTCAATGTCTTGACCATCTCTAAATAAAAGCAACTATTTCAGTAAATATTTCTTGGATTCCATGTGTACTTTTGTAGGTAAAACACTGAACTGTGATCCACAAGGTTGATAGTTCAAGCTTACCAGTTGTTCCTCAGAAACCCTATGCAGGGTTGCTATGAGTCAGAACCAACTCTATGGCACTTAACAACAAAAACCTCTCTCTTATGATTTTTTATTTATTCCCATAAAAACTATAGCTATCTCTACCATAAAACCCAGTGCTGCTATTCAATTATCTGTGTGTTATAAATAGGGTGATTTTTCAACATCCTTTGTAATCCCAGTGCCCAGGGCATAGCAGGCAACAGAAAGTTTGTTGAATGGATAAATATATGAATGAACAATAATATTTAGGAAGTCACACTGCCTTATATGTTTAAAACAGAAATGCATATTAATATTAAAAATATCAATGTTACATACATGTAACTGATGTGAAAAACATGAAAGATTCTAATAAGCTTCATTTCTGAGCTATTGGTAGTTTCTGAGCATCATCTAGTTCTTCTGGTGTTAGGGTTGTGGAGACTAATGTTCATGTTGTCTGTTTGTCCACTGGACTAATTGTTTCCATGTATCTTTGATTTTCATCACTCTTCTTTATTCTGGACAGGAATGAACCAATAGTTGCATCTTAGATGGCCATTCATGAGCTTCCAAGACTCCAATTCATATCAAAGTATTGAAATACATTTTTCAAAATTATCTGAATTATTTACTTCTGTATAAAACAAATACATTTCCCCAAAATTTCTATAAATTCATATTTGAAACAAAATTATTTAAGTGATATTTTTATAGTACTGTAGTAGTTCCTTTTTAAGAGATAGTGTAGTGGTTACAAATTAGGTTGCTAACCTCAACGTTGGTAGTTCAAAACTACCAGTCATTCTGAGGGAGAAAGATAAGGCTTTCTGCTTCCACAAAGATTTACAGCCTCGGAAACCCTGTAGAGGGTTGCTATGAGTCGGAACCGACTCCACAGTATTTAACAACAATAGCATAATAATTATGTATGGCTGTTAACAGACAAATGAGAATTTTGGTAGTATTAGCATCTATAGGTAGTCCTGGTGTGGTGCTGTGGGTTAATGCACTGGACTGCAAAGCAATTTGAATCATAAGTTTTGCTTCTTGGAAACCCTATACTGGGTGGCTATGGTACAGAACTGACTTGACGGCCTTTAACAACAACAACAATGTCTATAGAATCCTAAATAACCAGTGCTAAATTATTTCAAAGAGTAATCCTAAAGTAAACCTCAGTAATGAAACCCTAGTCAGTGACAATAAAACAGGTCATTTTATCTTATTTTTATAAAACATATAACATTTCATTTCATTACTTTGCTAATTGAAACAATCTGTTAAAACACAAGAATATTTGTGACACAAAGCTTTTTTAAAAATTTGTCAATTCATGAATTGTATAAGGTATAGCATCTACTTTGGAATTTAAGACGAATGACAAATATACCCATTATTTTATTTTTAAAAACAGTGATGCTTATTGTTTCTAAAAATAGTGCATGCTACT
>NW_006408567.1:580956-601481 GCF_000296735.1 Chrysochloris asiatica
ACATCAAGGCAAGTGGTTGGGTCCCCTCAGGGCAAACCCCTTTCCAAGACTAAGACCCAATGGGAATTCACACACAGACATGTGCTCTGATTGATGGCCAAGTTTGCCACTGATAAAGGGAAATGAGGGAAAAACAGCAATGAAGGTGCTAGCTAAACCCTACAATGTTCAATAGACTCCTGTGAACCCAGGTGCAGACCTGGTTGGGCAGTAGCGTGGCAAGACCTGGGGACTCTTCAACCCAGTCTCAGTGACATAGCCACAGAGGATTAGAGTAAAGCATCCAGCTGATAAGAAGAGAGGGCATATGCATAAGAACACCCACACTTTTAGATAATACCCATTTGACCTGGCTTCAATGGCTGGATGATCAGAGCTCAACTAGAAAAAGAAACAAAAGGAAAAAATGAGTAATCTGATTTTGATTAAAATACAACAACATTGTACTCTGTTGCCTTGAATTCCTTTTCATTTTCTGCTCAACATATTTCCCATTTCTCTCCTTTTTATTCATGACTCTCCAAACATATTTGCTTATTCAGTATTCTTTAAACACACTGAGTTTATTTCTGACTCAGGCCCTTGAACTTGTTCTTTCCTTTTGCCTGGAAATGAACTTCATGTAATGAAACACTGACACTTTCCTCATTTCTTAAAGAGGGTTTCTCTGACTTAACTATTTCTTTCCTCCAATCCTAGCATTCCTTACCCCTCCTTCACTACTTTATTTTTCCTTATAACACCTATCAACATCTGGCATACTGTACATATTAATAAAGTATTTTAATATGTGTCTTCCCCACTTCCATAGATGATAAAACTGCATAAGGATAAGATATTTACTGATTTTGTTCATTAGTATATCCCCAATACCTACAGCAATGCCTGACACATAAGAGACGCTCAATTAATAGTTGCTGAATGAATGAATGAATGAATGAATGAATGAATGAAGGTTGGGCAAGTATAATTGTCATTGTTGCTTTTATTGCTATACATAAGGCAATAAGAATTATTTTGCTTCACCCAAAAACTTCAGCAAAACTGACATAACTTCCCAGGGAAGCATGCAAGGACTTCAAACTGCTTAACAAGCTCCTTTTCTTAGTATTAAGAAGAAAGGCAGATATTATTTGAGTGAAATTTAACAAAAGGATGGAGGAGGAATAAAGGATCTCTAATATATAATCCTACTTGGTTTAGTAATTTTAGTACAGTAAATTTTGGAACTCCTAGCACTGTAGGGTCAGCCCTGGACTTTGAACCACAAAGTCAGCAGTTTAAACCCACCAGCTGCTCCTAGGAAACCCTATACAGGGCTGCTATGAGTCGGAACCCACTCAACAGTACATAACAACAATAACACATTTCTGTCTTCTTGATTCTTCTCTTTTTCCTTCCTACAAATGAAATTCTTTATGTAACTTCTGATTAATGAATGGATCACCAAAATACGATTTTAGAAAAACACTTTCCAGGTAACTAGTATTCTCTTTGCTCTTGTTTTGTTAAGTGCTATCCAGTTGGTTCAGACTCACATCCACCCTGTATAGGGTTTCTGAGGAGCCTCTGGAGGGTTTGAATCTCCGACCATGTGATTAGCCATCCAGTGGTTATCCTATGGTGCTACATCAAGACCACTCGTGTTCTCTAGTCTGCTGAATTATGCTGCTGTGTGTTTCTGCTACAGTACATTTTAGTGAAATTTTTACCCTGAACTCCCAAGAATTCATTTTCTGTATCAACATTTACTGCCTTGAAGTGCATATGAATGGCCACTCTCTGTAACAGTATTAAAATAAAAGAAAGTAATAAACTTTGTATTTACAGTTCATTATATCCTGGATTTCGGTATTCTGACCACTATTCCTGATCTACTCTCTATCTTAATGTAATATGCAGTGCATTAGCATGAAAAATAATTTTCCAATATTATAATTAATTTTATATTGGGCATGCCTTGGACAAGTTCCCCCTCCCTTGATTCTTGTCAATACTGAAGATATAATGTCTGCACATTGAGGATTCACAAGTATTGTTATAATGGTTAGTACTTTATCATCCTGCACTCTCAAGATTCTAAGCATCATAGAAGACAGTGGCACTTTAGGATCAGCACTGGATCACAAAGCCCACTGTTCAAACCAACCCAGCTGCTCCTCAGAAACTCTATACAGGGCCGCTGTGAGTTGGAACTGGTTTGATGACACTTAACAACAACAAGCTTCTTAGTATCATAGTATCATAGGAGTAGAGTTGTATGCATGTACTCAAGAACTGTGTATCACTTTAAGAGAACTCATCATGTAACTGATTACATTTAGTACTAGGCTGTTCACTTCATTGCAACAATGGTAAAGAAATGTCCCAAAAAATAATAATAGCAGTAATAAGAATGAAAGCAAACATTACTACCAGATGGAAAAGCAAACATTTTGACATAAAGTTGATTCCAGTTCATGATGACCCAGTTTGTTACAGAATAGAAGAACTGTTTCACAGGGTTTTCTTGACTGTGACCTTTACATGAACAGATCATCAGACCCTTCTCCTAGGGCACTGCTGGGTACGCTTGAACTACCAGTCTTTACGCTCATAGTGTAATACAGAGCAATTTGTGCCGCACAGGAGCCTATAAACAGTGATATCCCAAACTCATTGTTGTCATGTGAATTCCGACTCATAGCAACTCTATAGGGCAGAATAGAACTGCTCCATAGGGTCATAGAGATTGTAAGTCTTTACAGGAACAGAATACCTCATCTAAACAATCATTGTTGTTGTTGTTGTTACATGCCATAGTCAGTTCCAACTCATAGTGAACCTATATAGGATTTCCAGGGAGCAGCTGGTGGGTTTGGGCAGCTGACCTCATTTAGTTACAATAACGTTGTTGTTATTATTGTTGTTAGGTGCTGATGAGTTGGTTCTGACAAAAGGCGACCCTATGCACAACAGAACAAAACATTGCCCTGTCCTGTGCATTCCTCACAATCACTGTTAAACTACAGCCCATTACTGTTGCCACTATGCCAATCCATCTTTTGGGGTCTTCCTCTTTTTTTTTTTTTTTTTTTTTTGCTGACTCTCCACTTTATCAAACATGATGTCCTTCTCTAGAGACTGGTTGTGAATATATTGAAAGTATGAAGACGATGTCTGGCCATTCTGGCTTCTAACAAGCATTCTGATTGTACTTCTTCCAAAACAGATTTGTTTGTTCTTATAGCAGTCCATGGTATTTTTAATAATCTCTTCCAACACCATAAATAAATGCA
Organism: Chrysochloris asiatica; assembly: GCF_000296735.1. Taxonomy (NCBI): domain Eukaryota; kingdom Metazoa; phylum Chordata; class Mammalia; order Afrosoricida; family Chrysochloridae; genus Chrysochloris; species Chrysochloris asiatica. The sequence continues at coordinate 584,235 of NW_006408567.1, forward strand.
TCAATATTTCTATGGTCTTCCTTATTCATTGGCCAACTTTCACATGCATATGAAGCCACTGAAAAAGCTTGAGTCAGGTTCACCTTAATCCTCAAACTGACATCTTTGCTCTTGAACACTTTAAAGAGGTCTTGTACAGCATATTTGCTAAGTGCAATATTTCATTTGCTTTCTTGACTGCTGCTTCCATAAGTGTTGACAGTGGACCCAAACCAAATGACGTCTTTGACAACTTCACTATTTTCTCCATTTATCATGGTCTAGTGGTAAGGATTTTTAGTTTCTTTACATTGAGGTATGATCTGTACTGAAGGCTGTGGTCTTTGATTTTTATCATTAAGTATTTTAAGTCCTCTTCAGTTTTAGCAAGCAAGATTATATCATCTGCATATTGCAGGTTGGTAATAAATGACAATAATAAATTTCACTAAATAAGCACTGCTATGTGTCACAGTCCTAAACTCTTCACTTGCACTAACTCATTGGAGAAATCATTCTTTATCTGAGCTTCTCAGCGGGGTATGTTGAATTATTTTTATTAAGTGCCATTGAGTTGGTTCCTACTCATAGTTATTCTGCATAAGATTTCTTAGGATTGGCTGATGTGTTTGAGCCTCCAACCTTTCAATTAGCAGTCCAGTGATAATCCGACAGTGCCACAGCCACACCAGTACTCTTGGAGGGATACAAATGTTATCAAATCTGAAGATTCCTGTAAATCCATTGCATTGAGATAAATGGGCACCCCTTATTCTGTTTTCAGCTTCTAGTAAGGAAATGACTAAAATGAGAAAAGAGAAAGAGAGGTGCTAATGTTTACTGAATACTAACTACTATAGTTTCAGGGATGATTTGATTTAGTCCATATAGTGCTATGTGAAATAGAGATATTATTATCTTCTTTGCACTGAAGAGGGAAAGAAGCAGTTAATTATCTTAACCAAGGTCACAAAGCTAATAGTGAAACTGGTAATATAACCTTGGAAATCTGACTTCAATACTCTACTCTAAACTCCTAGAAAGTACCCTACAAGTGCTTTTAACCTCTTCATTTGAAATATTTTTATTTATGGCATTGAGCAGTAAAATTTTACAATGAAAAGGAACTAAGGATTTTCTTGGGAGTCAGCCAAGAAGGCAGCTATCTGGCTAAGCAACTTCCACTACAGTGTCTGGTGATGGTGAGGGGCCACAATGAGGAGCCAGCCAGAGGAAAACAAAATCAATAAGAGGAAACAGTAGAAGATACTCCTAAAGACCTATTTTAAGGGAGGAAATACAAACTTTAAAAAATAAAAGCAGGAAAAGGAAAAAAAAAAATTAAGTGGCCTTGGTCTAAAGAGTATCCCCACCATTTAATAAAAGTTCACAGTTTGATAGTCATTTTGTTGAAATAGCAAAATACATTCTGTTTCATGATATTTTCCATATCTTGCATTAGAAAATATTTCAATTCTTTAAAATTTTATTATCTTTAGGATAATTAGCCCTGTGAGACTATATACTAAACAAATCCAAACCAGTTGCTGTAGAGTCAACTCTGACTCATCGAAACTCCATGTGTATCAGAGTACAAATGTGGCCCATGTGCACTTCAATGACTACTTTTTAAGGACTGGATCATTAGCTTCTCTTACAAGGTACCTCTGGTGGACTTTAACCACCAAATTTTTGAGTAGTAGTCAAGCATCAATTGCTTGCTTTAATAAGTAATATACTATAATACTTTAATAAGTAATATACTATAATACACCTATTAAATTCTAAATAAGTGTTAGAATATTTCATGGAAAATTACCTGGTTGTCATGATAAGGTGAAGTTCTGTTTTCTTTGGGAACTCTTTTTTGGGAAAAATTACTTAGTTTGATTTTCAGAGGAAATTACTTAGTTTGATTTTCAGGGGAAAAAAAATACTTAGTTTGATTTCCATGATCTAGAAATAAATCTAAATAATAGTATTGCTGTTCAAATGGTGTCACATTTCTTTCTTGTGTGTTTTGAAATAAATGAACAACTAGGTAAACATGATTTGGCTTCTCCTGAATCATTGAAAGAAGCAATATGTAGGTACTGATATATGTGGGTTTTAATAAAGTGATCTTGCCATTTTTCAAGCTAGAGATGGATTTTGTATCAATAAATAGCATGTAGCAAGTACAGCTTAAGTTTCCATAAGACTTTTTTTTATTATTAAGTTTTTATTGTGACTTGAGTGATAGTTTACATGGGGGAATATCACTTATTGTTTTATTGCAATGATTACAATATCCTCAGTGCAACATCATTGAACAGTATTTGCTTGTATTCTCTGTTGTTTTTTTTGGGGGGGTGGGGTAGGATGGGTGGCAGGGATGTATACCAAAACACTTTGGGATATATAGTAATTTAAAACAAAAAGATACGTTCTGCAAGTCTGTCCCTGGCCACCAGAACCTGGCTGCCAGCATATAATCTTTCTCTTTCCATGATCTAGAGTCTTCAGCTGGTCTTTCTCACCATGCCTTCATCACTATCTCTATCTTTGGTGTTGCTGTTTCTCTGGATAGGGTCCCACATTCCACTCATGCTCATCTCCTTTGATGGCCTATGGGGTCTTTGTTCTTGGACTGTAAGATTAACTACTCTCCTCTTATTGTTACAAAACTTCTACCTTTACAGTTGTGACAGTCACAATTATTCATGATAACAATCACTCACTATTGAATCATAAAAATCTTATCCCTATCTCCTTTCACCAGACCTGTCTAGACAATATGAAAACTGTTCAGTGGAGAGTCTACCTTCCTCCACACACTCTGAAACTAAACTCTTGAAAACTTGTAAGCCAGTTACTTTGTGCCTTTATAGCCCCTCCCATTTTAGGTAGCCAGTATCTAAGTTGCTCTTGGATGTGAAGATTCATTTCCTCTCAATTGGTATTTTGAGCTACTACATCTATAAATTTATGTCAGGTTCATCAAACTGTAGCAATTTAAACTTGTTTTCTTTATTAAAAAAAATTAATCTTCCTCTCATTGAGTTCTAATCATCAATCCATCGCAGCTAAGTCAAATGAGTAATATCTACAAGACTGAGCATTCTTGTGCATCTCCCCTTACTTCATATCAGCTGGATGCTTCACTCTCAGCTCCAGCCCACTATGGCTATGCCCTTGTCCATGGGCTCAGCAGTCCACAAGTCTCACCACATTTCGACTAACCAACCTTCTCCTCTTCTCTCTCTCTCATCTCTAGGTCAACAAGAATCTATGGAACATGGTCGAACTTGGCCCATATCTTCATTGTTCCCTTTCTCCCTCTTCACTCACCAGGGGACCAATGTGTTCACCAGCAATGACATATTAAGACATTTTTAAACCAGAAGAACTTTTGTTTGGAGATACTAGAATCTCCTTTAAACAAGACCTAAATGACAACCTAGTCTTGATGCTTATTGTATGTTTCCTAGCAGTTCACCAATGGGCCTTCAGGCCAAATATCACTTATAAAAAAGATAACACTTAGCAAATCTTTTAAAAGAACCCTTAAAAAGGAAATATATGTTTCCAGAAATTAATTAATTTTTTTAATGTGTGGGTTGCTAATCAAATGGTTGTTTGAACCGTTCAGCTTCTCTGTGGGAGAAAGATGAGGCAGTCTGCTTCCATAAAGATTTACAGCCTCAGAAATCTTATGAAACAGTTTTACTCTGTCCCCTAGGGTTGCTATAAATTGGAATTGACTTGATAGCAGAGGGCTTAATGGGTTTTTACAAGACACACTGGGAGACTGCCTCTGTGCACTCTTTTCTTTCTTTCTTTTTTCTTAATCTCTAGGTTAATGCTGGCATCATTGAATCAAGATTATGGTGTGAGTGAGAATGACCATTTTACATCAAATATCCCCAACCCCAAAGTCTGTTTGAACAGCAAGATCAGTGGTTTAAGCTTACCATCTGCTCCTCAGAAACCTCACACAGAGTTGCTATGGCTCGGACCCAACTCGATGCTACTAAACAACAGCAATAACAACAACAACCCCTAATCAGTCTGTCATCTGCCCAACAGCTGGGAATGTGTCTTTGACATCTTGCTTTTCAGAACAGCAATCATCTCCTACCACCTGTCAGGATCAAATGTCTCATCTGCTGCTGTTAGGGATTCCAGGCAATCAACAGCTAGTAACCTTGCGATGCTGCTTCAAATTGTTGCTTCAAGTGTGCAACACTTCAAGTTATCCTCCTGATACTTAGCTAGAGAATATATTGACTAAAATGATTTGGTACCACCCAGTTACTAAAGAAAAGAATCTGAAGTACACAGTCTAAAATTAAACAGACAAGGGGGCATAGTAAGAATCATCTTTACTTCAGGAATGTGTATGAATGCTTCACTGACATAGGCTCTTCTGTATGAGAAGAAAATACCTTTAAATAAAAGTTCAAGAAATAGTTGACTTAGATAAATAACGGTAATAAAACTACAAAACTTTGAAACGATGAGTTTTGAATTCCATTGCAACTTGTGTTTTATTACCTGACAATGTTAACCAAACCAAACCAAACAATGAACAAAATGCATTGTCATCAGGTCTATTCCAATCCATGATGACTCCATGTGTTGCAGAGTAGAACCAACTGAGCTCCATAGGGTTTTTTGGCTAAAATTTTGACATAACTAGATCACAAAGCTTTCTTCCAATACAGTGCTGTATGGGTTTGAATAGCCAACCTTTAGTTAAGAGTCAGCACAAACCTTTTGTATCATTCATGAACCTCTAACTAAATACAGATGGGATTAAATTCTTGTTGAATAATTTTTACTATAGAATAAAAAAAAGAGAGAAAAAGAGAGACACTTCAGAGCCACCTACATTTAAACTTAGGTGAAAGATAGGCACTAATCTCTGTATATCCTGAACTACAAGTCCCACAGACAATACTCCAAACATGGTGTCTCAGTGATCTCCAGTACAGTCATAGTCTTCTTAATAGACTTTGGGTAAAGAGTAAAAGTATTTGTTTCTTTTATCTCATGTTTTACTAGTGAGAGAATTATTCCATAAAGAGTTAATGAAACTTTCTTATCAAATCCATCATAAATTTTTCTAGAAAATCTGTGGAGAAAATATGCAAAGTTCTCAGCAATTTTTCAATTTGCCTGAGGATGGAAATAATGGGACAAATCTATTTTAAAAACTTCTAAAGAGATAGCTAGAGAAATTTATATACACACGTATGTATAACTATATGCATATATATGTGTGTGTGTAGATAGATAGATAGATAGATAGATAGATAGATAGATAGATAGATAGATAGATAGATAGATGATAGATAGATAGATGATAGATAGATAGATAGATAGATAGATAGATAGATAGATAGATAGATGATAGATAGATATAGAAATTCTATATCATGTTTTCATTGGACTATTTTTTTCCCTCACAAATGGCTTACTGAGTCTTCCCTCCTAGTCTGTCACAGTCTGGAAGCTCCAATTAAACCTGTCCAAGATGTGTGCCCCTGTTGGAATTTGTAATATAGGTGGCATAGCTTCTAGCATCATAGCAATATGTAAGCCACCAAGATACAAGAATCTAACAGATGAATCACTGTTGGCTAATCTGCTACAAAAGAGCTCTTAAAGTGCTAAATTCAAACCATAAGGTGAGCAGTTCAAACCTACCAGCTGCTCCTCAGAAGCCCTATACAGGGTCTCTATGAGTCAGAACTAACTAGACAGCACTTAAAAACATGTATATGCACACACACATGGGGAGTCCCAGTGTGGCACTGTAGGATAAGCACTCAACTCAAGGTTGGTTTGAACCAAAAGATCAGTGATTCAAACTCACCTTCTGCTCTTTGGAAACCCTATACAGGATGGTTATGAGTTGAAACTGACTCAGTGACACTCAACGACAACGTTGTTGTTTCTGAGGAGCAACTGGTGAATTTGAACTGCCAACCTTGTGGTTCAAGCCAACCTTCTGTTCCAATGCTTTATCCCACAGTGTCACACCAGGACACTCTCTCTTTCGATCTATATATTGAGCGAGAGAGAGAATCCTCATAGTGGATTGTGAGATTACAAACTGGGATGCTGATCAAAAGATGAGGCTTTCTGTTCCAGTAAAGATTTACAACCTCAGAAACCTTAGGTCAGCAGTTTGAATCTACCAATTGCTCTTCAGGAGAAAGATAATAATTAATGCTCCCATAAAGATTTACAGTCTCAGAAACCCTGTACAGGGTCACTATCAGTCAAAATGACTCAATGACACACAAGCACTATAGATATATATTTGTTGTTGTGAAGTGCCATAGAGTTGTTTCCAACTAATAGTGACATTGTATAGCATTTCCAAGTTGTTGCTGGTGAGTTGAAACTGCTGATCTTGCAGTTAACAGTCCAGTACTAATCCTACTGCGCCACATCAGGACTCCATAAATAAATATATATATATTTATATGTCACTTTGAGGACTCACTTGTACTTGAGCTGAGCCCTGGTACTTTCAATCACCTCATAAACATACAAAAAGCTAGACAATGAATAAGGAAGATCAAAAAGAGGAACTGATGCCTTTGAATTATGGTGTTGATGAAGCATAGTGACTGCCAGAATTATATATATATATATATATATCTTGGAGAAATACAACCAGAAGACTCCTTAGAAGTGAGGATGGTAAGATTTCATCACATGTACTCTGAACATGTTATCAAGAGGAACCAGTTCCTGAAAAGGATATCATGCTTGGTATATTAGAGAGTTCGTGAAAAAGAGAATGACCCTTAACACAATGGCTTGATACAGTAGTTGCAACAGTGACTCAGATATGGCAACAGTTGTGAGGATGGCACAGGACTGGGCAATGTTTTCATTATTGTTGTTAGATATATGAAATAATCAACTTGATGACACCAAACAACAATAACAGATTGTCAATATAGATCTTTTCCCACTAATTACTTGATAAACATTTTGCACTAGTCATATGAAAACATTCTACATTATTCACATGATGACAAACATACTTTATTCATAATAAAGATAATAAATGCAAAAAAGTCAAGATTTTGAAATCAGAGTCACTTCTCTTCCTGCCCTATCACCCTCACTGACACACTTTGGAAATTATGAATAACTGGAGTCCTGGTGTGGCGCTGTGGGCTAATGCATCAGTCTGCAACGTTGTTTAATCTGCAAGGTCGGTGGTTCTAGCTCACCAGCTGCTCCTTGGAAACCCTGTACAGGATTGCTATAGGTCAGAATCGACTCAAAGGCACTTTACAACAACAACAACAGAAAATAGAAAATAGATAAGTAGTCAATTTGAGTTAATTAAACTCAAGGTATTCCTAAAGAAAAAGAGAGTATTTTCAGTTTTTAAAAATGCTAATTCTGTTTTATTTTATATTGCAATTCTCTATCACTCTTTCTTCCATAGAGGTTAAAATAGAAACTCATCAAAATAGAGAAACACTTGGAAAAATGATGGCAGAACAAATGCTCCTGAAAAATTAACATCTTCCCAGGACGTTTCCAGGGAACTGAGAGATTCTCACTGCAGTATGAAGTATACAGAACCCCACAGTATCATTCTCTCTGTTAGTCTTTCCATTCTCACTTTCCAGCCGTTTTCATACAGCAACTATTCAAACATTTTTTGGATTCCTCCATTAGCCATGGCTTCCAAAAATTTGGTTAAAATAGTAAGCTTAGCTGAGCAAGCAACATTTTATTGGGCACACTAATCATTTGTTGCCCCTCCCCCAAGTGATTCCCCTAGCACAAGGATAGAGCATTCCCTGGATGGGGACTCAGTTCTCTGGCTGGCAGCCATTTTATTGCATGCTACACATCTGTTCCTTTGGAATCTGAGGCCTTTTCTTCATTTTTGGGAGCCAGAGTTCAGCCAGAACTCTAGGAGATTTCTTTATTCCTTTCTGTTCCTTTTATATTCTTTTTTCTTTTTGCCCCAAAGTCCTGAGAGAAATATGAGCTCCCATATATCTAACTATCCACATCAGATACTACTACAAAACAAATCACACACCCAAAAGTAGATTCTGGAGGTCTTATTTTGTCTTTCAGGCCTGCCTCTGACTCACTGTATGATCATGGAAAAGTGACTTGAATTAGTTCAGCCTCTGTTGTTGTTATTGTTGTTGTTAAGTGCCTTCGAGTCTGTTCTGACCCATAGCAATCCTGTATAGGATTTCCAAGGAACAACTGGTAAGCTTGAAATGCTGATCTTGAAGTTCAAACCAACTTTGCAGTCCAGAGCATTAACACACAGCCACATCAGCCTCTGTAGCCTTATGTAAGTAATGAGGTCTATTATATGGTGTCTTGGTATGGCACAATAAGATAAGCACAAACCTCAAGGTCAAGGTTACTGATTCAAACCCATCAGCCTCCTGGGAAGCTCTATACAAGGTCACTATGAGTTGGAACTGACTAAACAGTACCTAACAACAACAACATAATAATCCTGGTATGTTGTTGTAAGATAAGCACTGGACTACTAACCACAAGGTTAGTGGTACAAACCTACCATGCCATCCTTGGACACCCTATACAGGGTAACTATGAGTTTGAACCAACTGGACAACACTTAAAAACAAAAACAGTATTATAGGACTAAGGAGTCCCGGTAGTGTAGTGGGTTATAAGTTGGTCTGCTAACCTCTAGGTCAGCAGTTCGAATCTACCAGTCACTCCACTGGAGAAAGATGAGCCTTTCTACTCCCATAAAGATTTATAGCCTCAGATATCCTATGCAGGGTCACTAAGGGTCAGAAATGACTGGACAGAATACAAACACTACTACCATTACAGGACTGTGGGAGGAGCAAATACCTAATATATGTGGAAGAGCTTTGTAAAGTCTGCTCTCTTGTATATGTTATTTATTAGTATTATTATTAGGTCTGATGACCTCTCACCTATGGCTGACCAAGATGTAGGGGGTATGAGTCAAAAGAAGCCAATTCAACCTTCCAAGATTACATTTTAGCTGCTTTTTTCATTCTAAAGTATCAATTTATGTCATTGCAACGAACTTTTTAATAACTAAACAAAAAGAGTAATGCTTCTTTTAAAACTTATTTTCAGGTTAAAATAACAGAAGGAACAACATTTTCATATTCATAGCTATTAAGTGTCTTCAAGTTGATTCTGACTCATAGTCACCTTATATAAGGTTTCTTAACCCATCAGTTCAAACAAAACTTTCAGTCCAGGGCTTTATTCTATAGCCCCATACCAGGACACCTTTCTTGGTGTAACTGTACCCTGTTTTAAAGTTTTAATCTGTAAATTAATCTTTCAGAACTTTCTACTCTTTGACAAATGATATTTAAAGAGTTTTTCTTTGCAAATTTAGATTTTAATAACTTCTAATCTACACTCACAACCTGGAACATGTTAATCACATTTAAGGTCCACATGAGAAGGTACTTTTACAATAGTTTATACACAAAAGTCAGTCCCATTTCAAATGTCATTTCCATTAGTATCTTGTATCAGAATTACAACTGAAATGAACACACTGTAACCTAGTAATTTAAAAGGTTATATTGAAGAAGTAGAGAGGCTTAAATTAATTTTCCCTGCATTCATCCAGTAGGTCTTTACTCAATAGGATTTCCTAAAATTCTATCTTAATCCATGTCTCTGGAAGAACCAAACAGACCACAACATGGAAAAGGCAGCCAAAGTGGCTTCCTGCCAACAGTCCTCTAGTCTTTAAGGTAGACTTCAGCTTAATGACTGTACAGCTATCCATATCAATCAAGACAGCAAAGAGCAGACGCATATCTTATTATGCTCTGAAAAATCTCTTTCTTTAACCATATGCAAACATTACTCTAAAATGGTCAGTTAGTTAGCAAGTATCAATGGTTTACTAGATCTATTAAATTCTGAAAATTAATGCTAAAAAGAAATCATTTAAATTACTTTTTATACATAAGTGGTATTAATTTGATATTTGGGTGACATTTAATTGTTGTCTTTGTTCCTGGGAACTTGATGTGTGCAAAGAACATATGGAAATGTATTTAGAATATTTGATAAAAGTCATCATTAGATTTCTGTAACTACGAATTAGCCAAAGTAAGTAACAGTTATTTTTTGTAATACTTGATAAATGGAATATAAAAGTAAAATGAGAATAAAAGCCCACATAATGCCATCATGTTATGAATATTGATCTAAGATTTTAAAAGCATATTGAAACAACCAATAAGTATTTCTTAATGATATTTTTTCATAAATTATTCAAACTATAGTTTCTTGATAGCTTGGTTATTACTGAGAGGCTAAAACAAAGCAAGTAGAAGGGTTACATGATATTGACACTATAATAATGGATGGTATGAAGTGAAGAACAATGTTGTTTATTTTGAGGATAATGAATTATTTGTTCCAGGTAAAAATAGTATTTCCATTGTTCTTGTGTTGTCATATGCCTGCGACAGTTAAAGTGTGTATCAACTTCACTGGGCCACGATTCTCATTTATTTAGCAGCTATGATGTAGCCATTACACCTAAAGGTATCTGATATAACGTATTTACTTCAATGATGATATCTGCTAAAGATACCCAATCAGTTTAAAGGAAGTTTCCTTGGGGATATAACTGACCTTCTGTGTAGGTGAAGACTCAGGTAAAGCTTCTTTGCTTTTTTTTTTTTTCTGAATCTGGAGAAACTTTAAGAATGATATTTGGCTCTTGCATTTGGGAGTTGTCAGCTTCTACTACCTCATGAGCCATTTACTTGAGATAAATTTCCATAAGTACATATAAACTTCACTGTTTTTACTTCTTTAGAGAACTTAACCAAAGATAGGACAATCCAGTCAGTTCCTGTTGAATGATGTAGAAAACATCAAGAGAAGATGAAAAGAATACACAGAGTTATTGTACCTAAAGGAAATGATTAATGTTCAACCATTTCAAAAGGTAGCATATGATCAAGAGCCAATGATACTGAAGGAGGAAGTCCAAGGTGCATTGGCAAAGAACAAGGCACCAGGAATTGATGGAACAAAAATGGAAATCTTTCAAGAAAGTGAGGCAGCACGGGAGGCACTCACGCGTCTCTGCCAAGAAATTTGGAAGACTACTCTCTGGCCGACTGATTGTAAGAGATCCATATTTGTGCCCATCCCAAAGAGATGTAACCCAACGGAATGCAGAAATCACCGGACAATCTCTTTGATATCCCATGCGAGTAAAGTTTTCCTAAAGGTAATCCAGAAATGGTTACAAGCATACATTGACAGAGAACTTCCAGAGTTCAAGCTGGATTCAGAAGAGGCCGTGGAATGAGGGATATCATTGCTGATGTCTGATGGATCTTGGCTGAAAGCAGAGAATATCAGAAAGATATTTATTTACCTGTGCTTAATTTACTATGCAAAGGCTTTCAATTGTCTGGATCATGACAAGCTATGGACAACGTAGCAAAGTATGAGTATTCCGGAACACTTAATTGTGCTTATGAAGAATCTGTACCTGTACCAAGAGGCAGTTGTTTGAACAGAACATGGGAACACTAAATGGTTTAAAATTAAGAAAGGTGTGACACAAGATTATATTCTTTCACCACACTTATTCAACCTGTATGCTGAACAAATTATCTGAGAAGCTGTGCTCTATGAAGAAAAACGTGGCATCAGGATTGGAGGAAGACTCATTAACAACCTGTAATATGCAGATGATACAATCTTGCTTGCTGAAAGTGAAGAAGACTTAAAACATTTACTGATGATGATCAAAGAGCACAGCCTTCAATATGGATTGCATCTCAGTGTAAAGAAAACACCACTTTATTGGTCCTCTCTACCAGACCAATAAACAGCATTCTTAATGGAGAAAAGATTGAAGTTGTCAAGGACTTCATTCTTCTTGGATCAACTATCAACACTCACAGAAGCAACAGTGAAGAAATCAAACAACGTATTGCATTAGGTTAATGTGCTGCACAAGAAGTTTTTTAAGTGTTGAAGAGCAAAGATGTCAGTTTGAGGACTAAGGTGCACCTGACACAAGCCATAGTATTTTCAATAACCTCATATGCATGTGAAAGCTGGACAGTGAATAAGGGAGACTGTAGTAGAATTGATACCTTTGAGTTATGGTGTTGGAGGAGAATATTGAAAGTGCCATGGACTGCCAAAAGAACCAATAATTCTGTTTTGGAAGAAGTGCAGCCAGAGTGCTCCTTAGAGACCAAGATGGCCAAATTTGTCTCTCATACTTCGGACATATTGTCAGGAGGGACCAATAGCTGGAGAAAGATACCATGTTTGGTAAGGTGGACAGTCAGAGAAAAAGAGGAAGACCCCCAACAAGATGGATTCACAAAGTGGCAGCATGATGGAGTCAAGTGTGACAACAGTAGTGAGGTTGGACCAGGATTGGGCAGTGTTTTGTTCTGCTGTGCATGGGTCACTATGATTCGGTGCTGACTTGATGGCACCTAACAACAACAACATAAGGAAATAAACACTGCCAATTTGTTAGCCATCGTCACAATCTTTCCTGTGTTTAAGTTCATTGTTGCAGCCAATGAATTAATCTATCTCATTAAAGGTCTTCTTCTTCTTCATTGATCCTCTACTTTACCAACCATAACGTCCTTCTTCAGGGACTAGTTCCTCATTATAACATATTCAATGTGCATGAGACAAGTTTTCTTCAGCCTTGCTTCTAGGGAACATTCCAGAGATGTATTTCTTAAAAGACAGATTCATTCATTCTTCTGTCAATCAATGGTCTAGTCAATATTTTTGCAAACACCATAATGCAAATGCATTGGTTCTTCTTTAGTCTTCTTAGTCATTGTCCAGTTTTCACATTCCAATGGGTTGATTGAAAAAGCATAACTTGGGCTAGGCACACCTTACTCCTCAAAGTGACATCTATAAAGAGGTCTATTGAAGCAAATTTGCCCAATATGATATTTTGTTTTATTTCCTGATTGCTGCTTGCATTAGGGTGTATTGTAGATTTGTATAAAATGAAATCATTGACAACTTCACAATCTTACCTCTGCTTTTCATGATGTCTAATGACCCAGTTGTATTTTCCTTTATAAATTTTGAATTGTAATCCTTACTGAAGACTGTCTTTGTCTTCATCAGTAACTGTGTCAAGTCCTTTTCCCTTTTAGTAAGTTATGTTGTAAGGTGTGGCATCTGCATATCATTAGACTATTAATAATCTGTTATCAAATCCTGATCACCCTTCTTTTTTACATAGTTCACAGTTATGTGTTATGATCAATACTGTTAAAGGCGTTCTCAGATTATTTGCTCAGCATACAGAGATGGTAAAAGATATAACTCTTGCACACACTTTTCCTGATTTCAATCAATTCAGTATTCCTCTGTTTGAACAACCACCTCTAGTTCAATGTACAAGTTCCACATGCAAACAATTCTGTGTTCTCAAATTCTTATTCATTGCAATGTTAGCCATAGTTTGTTATCATCCACACAGTTGACTGTCTTGCATAGTCAATGAAACACAAGTACACATCTCTCTGTTTTTATCTACTTTCTGTTTAGATCCATTGGATGTCAGCACTGATATCTCTTGGTTTATTTCTTCTGAATCAGGTTTGAATTTTTGATATTCTTCTGAATTGTATTGAATTTGTGGCAGCTGTCTTTTAATGTACTGCTGTAAAAGTTTTTGAAATATTATCAACAAAATTTTACTTGCATGTAAATAGTGATGATGCTGTTTGATATCTTCTGCATTCATTTGGGTCACTTTTCCTTGGAATAGGCACACATATGGATCTCTTTCTGTCCATTGGTTAGGAAGCTTTCTTCCACATTTCTTGGCATACAGAGTGAGTACTTTTAATGTTACATCCATTTGTGAAACATTCCAGTTGACATTTTATCAATTCCTAGTGGCTTGTTTTCTTCAGTGCAGCTTCATCCTTCAGTACTTCTTTCTTCAATACCATCAGTTTTTGATCATATGCCACCACTTCAAATGGTTATACATCAACCAATAATTTTTTGGTACAAATTTTCACTATTTGGACATTTATTACAGTAAAATGAATAATATTTTATATCACTTGGGGAAATATAGTTGAATTTTCAGCTAGATAAAATTCAGCTTTATTGAATTTCATATTTTTTCCATTACATAATTATTTTGGCTTCAAATATCATGGCTAAAAACACTAAGATGGGACTAGACCCATGGCAGGTAACCAGTAAAGACAAGGGCTGATTCCAAAACAGTTGTCTTTTTAGTCCTCTACACATGACTTAAGCCCTAGAAGCACAGGTTAATAGAGTCAGCTGCTAATCTAAGCATCAGTGATATGAATTGATCAGGAGAAAGATGTTACAGTGTGCTTCCAAGTTTACAGCCTTGGAAACTCTATAGGGTCAATTCTATTCTGTACTATCAGGTTGCTATGAGTTGGAATTGATTTGATGGCAATAGATTCAGCTTGCTTTTTTGGTTATACAGGACTTATTGTTGTTAGGTGCCATCAAGTTGGATCTGACTCATATCACAACATAATCACAATAGAACAAAATACTACCCAGTCCTGTGCCATCCTCATAATTGTTATTATGCTTGAACCCATTGCTGCTGCCACCACATCAATCTATTTTTTTGCGGTCTTCCTCTTTTTCACTGACCCTCCACTTTACCAAGCACAATGTCCTACTCCAGAGACTGGCCCCTTCTGGTGATAAGTATGAAATATGAGAGACAAATTCTCATCCTCCTTGCCTCCAAAGAGCATTCTGACTGTACGTGTTCCATCACAGGCCTGTTCTTCTGGCATTCCATGGTACTTTCAATAATCTTCTCAAACACCATAACTCAAATGTACTAATTCTTCTAAGGTGTTTCTTATTCATCGTCCAACTGTTACATGCATATGAGGTAATTTAAGATACCATGGCTTGGGCTAAGTGAACCTTAGTACTCATATTAACATCTTTGCTCCTGAATACTTAAAGAGGTCTTGTGCAACAGATATCCCTAATATAGTAAGTCATTTGATTTCTTGACTGTTGTTTCCATGAAAGTCGACAGTGTATACACGTAAATTTAATTATTTGGCAGCTTCAATTGTTTCTTCATTTACTGTGATATTATGAATAGTTCCAGTTGTGAGGATTTTTGTTTTCTTTACATTGAGGTGCAATCCATACTTAAGGTGTGGTCTTTGATTTTCTTCAGCAAATACATTATATCCTCTTTGCTTTCATCAAGCAAGTTTGTGTCTTCTGCATAGTGCAAGAGATGAAAGAGTCTTCCTCTATCCGGAATCAACACTCTTCTTCATATAATCCAGCATCTCAGATTGTTTGCTCAACAAAGAGATGGAAAAAGTATAGTGAAAGGATACAGCCTTGGCTTACACCTTTCCTGATTCTAAACAATTCAGTATCCTCTTGTTCTGTTCAAACAACTTCTTCTTGGTCTATGTGCAGTTTCCTTATAAGCACAGTTAAGTGTTCTGAAATAATTCTTTGCAAAGTTATCCATAGTTTGTCATGATTCACACAGTCAAAAGCTTTGTATTGTCAGTAAAGTACACATAAACGTCTTTCTGATATTCTCTTCTTTCAGCTAAGATCTAACCGTTGTCAACAATGATATCCCTAGTTGCATGTCCTCTTCTGAATTCTTCTTGAGTTTCTGGCAGTTCCCTGTTTATGTATTGTTGTGGTTGTTTTTGAATTATTTTCAGCAATTTTTTTTCTTGCATGTGATATTAATGATATTGTTCCATGATTTATTTACTCTATTGGGTTACTTCCCTTTGGAATGGGCACACATTTTGATCTCTCCCAATCAGTTGGCCAGGTAACTGTCTCCTAAATTTTTTGACATAGATGTGTATTGCCTCCAGTGCTGCATCAGTTTGTTGAAAGATTTAAGTTTATGTTCTGTCAATTCCTGAGACTTGTTTATCACCAATCCCTTCAGTGCTTGGAATTCCTCCTTTAGAATCATCACTTCTTGATCATATGCTTTCTGTCAACAGTTTGTTGTTGTTAAGTGATGTTGAACGGTTCCAACACACAGCAACTTTGTATGCAGTTTACAAGGAGAGACTGGTGAGTTTGAACCACTCACCATCTGATTCACACTGACCTTGCTGTTCAGTGCATTTTCCTGTACCTATATATCATTCTTCTGAATTCTTTTGGAGGCAGTTCCAGTTCCTCTTTTTTCCTCAAAAACATTTTCTAATTTTTCCCCTTGGCTATTTGTTTGAGCTACTCTGTCTTGTTTTTATTATGTGACTAGAGAGTGTCTATTGCTGTTAAGGCATTGCAGTGTTGTTGTGTTTGTATTAAGTTGAAGAATGCATGTTAGTGTATTCTTAGCCACTTACTGTCTGAGAATTACATTCTGGTGGGTAGGATCAAATGATGAGATCGTGTACATTTTTCTACTTGCACTTCATGCATTTAAGTTCAGAGTGAATTTAGTCGATGTTTGTTGTTGTTGAACCAATGTGTAGCAGCTGGTATTGAATCTGGTCTAATGTATGAAGCTGAAGTTGGAATGGCTGAAGTTGGGCTGTCTGTCCACAGTTTCTTTCTCCAGGGAGGTAAGGCAAGAAGAGAAACACTCCCACAAGAGAAGAAAAACAAACTAAAAAATCAGCAACAACAACAACAACAAAAACAATACCAGCAACAATAGCAGAAAAAGTCATTAGACTTTTACCACCTACTGTCTTCTTTCCTTCACAGCCACCTGAAAATTTCAAGATGATCCCAATGTGTGTCTTTCTGACCTATAAACTGAAATTTTCTCTTTTGTTTCCCCTTTTTTTAACCACACCCATCCTTTCAGCTGCTTCTCCTAGTGAGAACTAGCCCAGAGTTGTCCAGGGCTGATTTTATAGATTTTGAGCAGACTTTGTCTCCTCCCCCTCAGTTCAGTACACAACCAATGATTCTGCATGGCTCTACCCATCTGAAAAGTGGGGCCTTCCCTGGGGATGTATAACCATGGAGGTCTTACCTCTGGTTACCAGAGGAGTGCAAGGTACTGGAAGAAAAAGAGAAAAAAAGAAAAGAGAAAACATTGCACTTTTGTCTCTCTGAGTCATAAGCATACAGTCAGAAGTCATTTCAGAATGCATAGTTTTGTCTTTTAATCTGTTCACACACACTCAAAATATCTGCAGTGAGTTGCATTGGCCATGCTAAATCAGAAATCAACTAATTTCTAGCATA
>NW_006408567.1:602764-603916 GCF_000296735.1 Chrysochloris asiatica
GAAAGGGGGTTTGCCCTGAGGGGACCTGACAACTTGCCTTTATGGCTATCCAGAGAACAACTTGCTTGTTCTTGTAGTAGTCAATCAGACTGTCATTATTGTTTTTTTTTACTTTTCATGTGGCTCTTTCTTTTAAGAAGTATCTGTTCTTCTAGTCACTACAGGCTGTTCTGCTTGTCCTTTCAAGTGAAATTTTCTCACCTCAGTAGATTCTGGATGGGGATCAGGATCCCACCTAACATTTTATGTAATGCAAATGCTCCACATGAAGCCTCCTTCACTGGGCAAGTTCTAGCACCATTTTAGATATTCAAATCAGTTATGGGCTGAAGATGGACTTGCAAATTTTCTATGGTGACATTGCTAGCTATTCCTCTCTCTCCCCCATTAAGTGTCTATTTTACCATGGTGGTGGTGTGCCATGGAGTCGGTTCCGACCCATAGTTACCCTGTACAGGGTTTCCAAAGCTGTAAATCTTTACAGGAGCAGAAAGCCTCATCTTTCTCCTGCAGACCATCTGGTAGTTTTGAACTGCTGACCTTGTGGTTCACAGCCTGATTTGTAACCATTATGCTACCAGAGTTCCTTGTTTTACAATGGTAGGCTAGGGAAACTAAGATTCAAAAGACAGCCAACCATCTTAACATTCTTTCATCTCTTACTCATTCAAACCATGCCTCAATCCCAGTATCCCAGAGACCTGTTGTTCAAAGACTGTGACTACATCATTATTTACCTCTGCACTGCTTAGCCCATGCAAACCTGCCCAACTGTTCTCCCATCTGCTTTGTTCTTCCATTTCACTCCTCCTTCTTGTGTATTGCTACCCACCCCCAGCAACCAAACTGTCCTGTCTCTATTCTCTACTTTGTGCTCCACCTTACCTACCTCCCCTTACCACAACCCATACATCCCAGTAGCCAGCAGAGCATTTTCCCCCTTTTTAATGTGGGTACTCTTTCTTAATATTTTACAATAATGGTTTTATGCAGTATTTTCCGTTTGTGACCGAATAATTACAGTCAGCATAATGTCACCAAGGTTCATCGATGTTATGTGATGGCTTGCAACTTCCTTGTTATTCTTCAAGGTAGCATAATATTCCACTGTGTGTATGTACCAAAGTTTGTTTACCCATTCTTCCATTGATG
>NW_006408567.1:605181-616461 GCF_000296735.1 Chrysochloris asiatica
GGCTCTTTTGCCCACTGTAGCCCAGCAGTAAAATTTTAAATCAGGCAGTGAGAGACTTCCAACCTTATCCTTCTTCTTAAGCAGTGCTTTGTTTATCCTGAGTCTCTTTCTTTTCCATATAAAGTTTGTAATTATGTTTTCTATCTCTTTGAAGAATGTTGTTGCAATCTGTATTGGGATTACACTATATGTGTAAATTGCTTTGGGCAGTATTGATATTTTACAATGTTAAGTCTTCTTTTGCATGAGCATGATATATTCTTCCATTTTTGTAAATCTCTTGGTTTCTTGTAATAGTGTTTTGTAATTTTCTATGTATAGGTCCTTTGTTTGTCTGGCTACATTTATTCCTAGATATTTCATACTTTGGGCAGCTATTGTAAATTGTACTGCTTTCCTAATATCCTTTCAGTGCTGTCATTGCTACTATAGAGGAATCCAACTGATTTTTGGATGTTGATCTTATACCCTGGCACTGTGCTGAATCTTCCAATGAGGTCTAGCATCTTTTTTGCTGAGTCTTTGGGGGTTTCTATGTATAGGATCATATCGTCTGAAAATAGAGAGAGTTTTATTTCTTCTTTGCCAACTTGAATGCCTTATAGCTCTGTCTAAGAGTTCTGAAACGATATTAAATAGGAGTGGTGACAAGGGCATCCTTGTCTGATTTTTGTTCGCAGAAGGAAGGCTTTCAGTTTCTCTCCATTGAGAGTGATGTTGGCTATTGGTTTTGTATATATTTTCTGAATTATGTTGAGGAATTTCCATTTAATTCCTACTTTGCTGATTGTTTTCATCAGGAACGTATGCTGGATTTTGACAAATGCCTTTCTGCATCAATCAATATGATCATGTGGTTCTTTTCGTTTTTCTCATTTATGTGGTGGATTACATTGATTGTTTTTCTAATGTTGAACCATCCTTGCATCTGTGCTATGAATCCCACTTGGTCATGATGTATTATTATTATTATTGTTATTTTGATGTGCTGCTGGATTCTGTTGGGTAGGATTTTGTTGAGAATTTTTGTACCTATGTTAATGAGGGATATTTTTCTATGATTTTCTTTCTTAGTTACGTCCTTCCCTGGTTTTGCTGTGAGGATTATGGTTGCTTCATAAAATATATTAGGAAGTATTCTATCCTCTTCTATATTCTAGAATGATTTGAGTTGAATTGGTGACAGCTCTTCCCTGAATGTTTGGTAGAACTCACCAGTGAAGCCATCTGGACCTGGAATTCTTTTGGTTGGAATTTATCAATTTCTTCTTTTGTTATGAGTCTGTTCAAGTTTTCTACTTCATTCTGTGTAATTTTAGGAAGGCCGCATTTTTCTAAAAATGTATCCATTTCTTCTGTTTTCTAATTTGTTGTAGTACAACTTTTGATAGTATTCTGTTATAATTCTTTTGATTCCCTTTGGTTTTGTCGTGACATCCCCCATGTGGTTTCTCATGCATGTTATTTGTGTCTTCTCCCACTTTTCTTTTGTTATTTTTCCCAAGGGTTTGTCAATTTTACTAGTCATTTCAATAAACCAGATTGTTGTTCTGTTGATTCTTTCTGTAGATTTTCTGTCTTCTAACTCATTTGTTTCTGCTCTAATCTTTATTATTTCTTTTGTTTTGGTGACTTGGTTCTCTCTCTTGGTCTATTACTAATTGTTGTAGATGCTGTGTTAATGTGTTAATTTTGGTTCTTTATTATTCTTGGATGTGCACATTTTTCACAATACATTTTCCTCTCAGCACCACTTTCTTCCTTTCCCAAAGATTTTGGTATATTTATTTTTGTTCTCATTTGTTTCCAGGAAATTTATGAACTCACATTTAATTTCTTCTATTATCCAGTCACTTTTCAGCAGGGTATTATTCAGTTTCCACATATTTTCCTTTATTTTCATGGTCTTATTGTTGATGTCTAGTTTAATAGCACTGTGGTTTGAAAACATGCTTTATAATATTTTGATTTTTGTAAAGTTATGGAGGCTAGCTTTGTGACCTAACACGTGGTTAACTTTGGAAATGTTCCATGTGCACTGGAAAAGAATGTGTGTTGTGTTGCTGTTGGGTTGAATGGTTTATACACATCTATGAGGTCAAGTTAGTTGGTTTTGCTGTTTATTTCCTCTGCATCTTTGTCGAGTTTCTTTCTTTCTGTTCTATCCATTTTTGAAAGTGGTGTATTAAAATCTCCCACTGTAATTGTAGATTTATCTATTTCTTTCTTTAAATCTAGTAGGGTATGCTTTATATATCTTGGTGTTCTTTCATTAGGAGTGTAGATATTTATTATGGTTATATCATCTTGCTCAATTTACCCTTTAATCATGAGATAGTGTCCTTCTTTATCTCTTATGCTGGTTTTTGCTTTAATTTTTATTTATCAGAAATGAGTATTGCCACTGTTGCTTGATTTTTATTGCAATTAGCTTGACATATATTTTTCCCATCCTTTAACTTTTTGTCTGTTTTTGTCTTTGTGTGAAAGGTATGTCTCTTGCAGGCAGCATATTGAAGGGTCTTGTTTTCTTATCCATTCTGCCACTCTCTGTCTCTTCACTGGTGCATTTAGTCCATTGACGTTTAGTGTAATTATTGATAAGTATGAATTAATTGCTGTCATTATGTTAATTTTTTGTGGTGCTGTTCATTTCTTTGTTCTTCATGCCTTCTTTGCTGAGTTCATGTGTTTTTTTGTGCCAATTCTTGTCAGTTTCTCCTTAGTTTTAATGTTTCCTTGTTCTGCTTGGATCTTTATTTTCATGGTAAGTTGTGAAGTATTAACTTTCTTTGGGGTTATCCTATAGTTTATTAATTTTTCTCTCCATCTAAGACAGTCTATTATATCCTCCAGTCTACCTGACCTCCTCACCACCTGGATGTCTTTTCCTATAATCTTCCCTTCTTTGACATTGTTATTATTTTGATGCTTGATTGACCTCCCAGCTCTATTGAATTTGTTGTTGTAATTTTGTTCTGTTCTGGACTCTGTTATCTCTAGATTAAGTTCCGCTGGTGATGCTATGCCTGTCAGTCTCTGGTTGTTGTCTGTTCTTGTTGGTTTTTAGTACAAAGTACTTCCTTTAGAAAGCTTTGAAGTGCCATTGGCTTTGATAAACTCTGTTAGGTTCTGTCTATCCTGGCATGTTTTGATTGCGCCACTGTATTTGATTGACAGTTTTGCTGGGTAGATTATTCTTGGTTGGAAGTATTTTTCTTTTACAGTTTTATATAGGTCTCCCAATTGCCTTCTTGCCTGCATGGTTTCTACTGAGAAGCCAGAGCTTAATCTGTTTGGCTTGCCTTTGAAAGTAACATTTGTCTTTTCTTTGGCTGCTTTTAGAATTCTCTCTTTGTCTTTAATTTTGGAGAGCTTGATTATGGTATGTCTTGGTGATTTTCTTTTTGGTTCTTTTTGGTTCTTTCTGGGGTTCATTCAGCTTCTTGAATGTTTATCTTCTCATCCTTCAAGATATTAAAGAAATTTTCTTCCAGTATTTCCACAACTATCTCTTCTGTGGACTTCTGTGATTTTTCCTTTTCTGGAATGCCAATAATTCTTAAGTTATTCTTCTTCATGTCATCCAGCATAAATCTTAGACTCTCTTCAGAATTTTTTGATCCTTGTTTCTGCTTGCTATTCTATCTTTGTAGTATTGAGAGTTTTGTCTTGCAGCTCACTGGTTCTGTCTTCCATCTTTTCAGTGCTACTCCTTTGCCCTTTCAGTGTATTGTCCACTTCTGATATTGTATTATTAATTATTTGGACCTCTTTTTGTAGTTTTGAATTGTTTCAAATGCTGTGTCTATCTTGTTTGATCGCTCCTGTAGCATGTTCCTGACTTCTTCCTTATTTTCTTCCACCCCTCTGTGGAGCATTTGAATTTGTTTCCATATCATTTTTCTGAATCCCTTCTCAGGCAGATCCAAAGCCTGCTCTTCTTCTAGTGGGAAGTCTGTGTTTGCCTCCAGTTCATTTGTCTCAGTTACTCTTTTCTGTTTTTGGACATGTGCTGAGATCTTTTGTTGTTTTTTTCTTGGACATTTTCATTAGTTAGGGGAACACTTATTTAATCATTAATTAAATGATTAAATGAGTGTGTGTTGCTGTGTTATTAAGCTTACTGAGTGTCTCCTGGTGGATGTGATCTGGAGATAGGCTTGCTTTTACATGTGTAATGCCTGACAGCTGGTATTGGCTCCTGTCCAGATGATGGTATATTATGGGGTATGTATGCTTGTAGCTTGGCTATGTGACCATGATTGCTGTCTCTTCTTGTGTGATGTAGGGATAGAAAACGCCCACCCCCAGGAAAAAAAAAAAACTGAGACCAAAATGACCAATAACAGAAGCAATTAAAAAAAAAAAAAAAAAACAGAGACAAAAACTACCACTCAAAAACAAAAATAAAACTAACCTTTTCTGTGCAGGTCAGTGTGAGTGCACATTAGAAACCTCCAGCAGTGGGTAGGGGTTTCCACTTGTTCAGGCCCCTCCTCTAGTCACCACTGTGGAGATGTACAGATAGATATTGAGAAATGAATGGAAGAGAGGTTGTGCACTATTTTTTATCTCTGAAGATCAGTTAGGTATCTGTGTGCGCACAGCATAATTCTCAAACTTGCTTTGTACTTGTATATAATAGTTGTTGCTGGCTCTTGCCTTTTATGTTGGAGTTTTTCAAGATGCTCATATGTTTTGGTTGTATGGCCAGACCTGCTTTTTCTTGCTAGGTAAGGCAGGGATAAAGGGCCAAATCAACTTTAGGCCTGCGTCCCATAGTCAGACATCATAAGAATCACCCAAAGGATCAGCCTGTGGAACCAACGGGATTCTTCCAAGGGACCTCCTCACTGTGACGTAGGTAAACTGTGGGTACAATGCTGGACCCCTTTGGGGGTGCATTCCCCAAAATGTCAAGGCTGGGCAGAGAGGGTACAACAGGGGAGAGGAGAAAAGAAAATTGTAAAATACATCACACCTCTTTTTCTAGATGCAGTTCCATGTTTTTTAGCATAGTATCACTCTACCAGTCTGGCTGTGGCCTGACCCTCTGATCTCAGCCCAGTCAATCAGTGTCCTGATGATTCAGAAATTGCCATATTTTCCTTTCACAATCATATTTCTCACTGGTGGATGTGGGAAACTGACACCTTGCACCTTATATTAGATCCAAAACTCTGGATTTGCTCCAGAAAAGCTCCTTCTCTGGTTTTCCCCCGTCTGCTGAGGAATCTCTCCTACATATCTCTGCTTCTCCTAGCCCAAATTGGAAGCCCTTTTAATGACTTTTTGCTTTCTTCCTGTATGAAATTATTGACTGCATTCCATAACTCCTCTGGTCTTCAGTTTTTAGTGAATAGTGCACCAAATCTGTTTTTTAGAAGGTCTGTATATTCATGTAGAGTATTTAAAGCAGTATGGTATATTTGGGGGGCTTGTTTTAATTTTCTTCAGCTTTATCCTGAGATTCCATGTGACCAATTGATGATCAGTTTCAGTGTACCTGTGCCCTTATATTACCCATGTCCTTATTTTGATTCTGGTGTATTTCATTTGATGGCATCCTGATGTGGTGTTGTAGGATAACTCCTGGACTAAAAACTGAAATGTTGTGAGTTCAAACCCAACAGTTGCCTTTTGGAACCAATACACAGGGTTGTTATGAGTCAGAAATGATTTAATGGCACTTAACAACATGAACATTTCATCTGGTGCCGTCCAAGTGTATAGTTGCTGTTTATATGTTGTTGTTGTTGTCAGGTGCCATCGAGTTGGAACTGATTCATTGTGACCCCATGCACAGCAGAATTAAACAATGTCCGATCCTGGGCCAACCTCACTACCTCCGCCACACTTGACACCATCAATGACGCCACTTGGCCGATCCATCTCGTTGGGGGTCTTCCTCTTTTTCTCTGACCCTCCATCTTACCCAGCATGACATCCTTCTCCAGCGACTGTTCCCTTCTGACAATATGTCCAAAGTATGAGAGACAAAGCTTAGCCATCCTGGCCTCCAAGGAGCACTCTGGCTGCACTTCTTCCAAAACAGATCTATTGGTTCTTTTGGCAGTCCATGGCACTTTCAGTATTCTCTTCCAACACCACAACTCAAAGGCATCAATTCTTTTACGATCTTCCTTATTCACTGTCCAGCTTTCGCATCCATATGAGGTTATTGAAGATACCAAGGCTTGGGTCAGGCGCATCTTAGTCCTCAAGCTGACATCTCTGCTCTTCAACACTTTAAAAAGTTCCTGTGCAGCAGATTTGCCCAATGTAACACGTCCTCTGATCTCTTGACTACTGCTTCCACGAGTATTGATAGTTGATCCAAGAAGAATGAAGTCCTTGACAACTTCAATCTTTTCTCCATTGATAAGAATATTGTTTATTGGTCCAGTGGTGAGCATTTTTGTTTTCCTGACATTGAGATGCAACCCATACCGAAGGCTGTGCTCTTTGATCTTCATCAGTAAATGTTTCAAGTCCTCTTCACTTTCAGCAAGCAAGATTGTATCATCTGCATATTGCAGGTTGTTAATTAGTCTTCCTCCAATCCTGATGCTACGCTTTTCTTCATAGAACCCAGCTTCTCGTATTATTTGCTCAGCATACAGGTTGAATAAGTATGGTGAAAGAACACAACCTTGTCACACACCTTTCTCAAATTTAAACCATTCAGTGTTCCCATGCTCTGTTCGAACAACTGCTTCAAGGTCCAGGTACAGATTTCTCAGAAGTACAATTAAGTTTTCTGGAATACTCATACTTCTCAATGTTGACCATAGCTTGTCATGATCCACACAATTGAAAGCCTTTGCATAGTCAATAAAGCATAGGTAAACATCTTTCTCATATTCTCTGCTTTCAGCCAAGATCCACTGGACATCAGCAATGATATCTTTCATTCCATGGCCTCCTCTGAATCCAGCTTGAACCTCTAGAAGTTCTATGTCAATGTATGATTGTAGCTGTTTCTGTATTACCTTTAGCAAAACATTACTCGCTTGAGATATCAAAGAGATTGCCCGATGATTTCCGCATTCCATTGGGTCACCTCTCTTTGGAATGGGCACAAATATGGATCTCTTCCAATCAGTCGGCCAGATAGTTGTCTTCCAAATTTCTTGGCAGAGATGAGTGAGTGCTTCTTGTGCCGCCTCACTTTCTTGAAAGATTTCAATTTTTATTCCATCAATTCCTGGTGCCTTGTTCTTTGCCAATTCCTTCAATGAACTTTGGACTTCCTCCATGAGTATTATTGGCACTTGTTCATATGGTACCTCTTGAAATGGTTGAACATTAACCATTTCCTTTTGATATAAGGATTCTGTGTATTCCTTCCATCTTCTTTTGATGCATTCTGCATCATTCAATAATTTGCCCAGAGAATCTTTCAATAACGAAAGTCAAGACTTGAATGTTTATATAGTTGAGAAAAAAAAGTTTTTGCAATGAATAAGTTGTTGGTCTTGCAAAATCCTATCATGTTATCTCCAGGTTTGTTTCTATCTTCAAGGCCATACTTTTCAACTATAGATCTGTCCTCTTTGTTTCCAACATTGACATTCCAATCACCAGTAATTGTCAATGCAACTTTAATTACATGTTTGATTAATTTCAGTCTGAAGAAATTGGTACAGCTCTTCGATTCCATCACTATTGACTTTAGTGCTTGTTGCATAAATCTGATTAACAGTGGTATTAACTGAACATTCTTGTAGTCATATAGATATTATCCTATCACAGATGGCATTGAACTTCAAAATAGATCTTGAAATGTTCTTATTGCCATTCCTAGTATAGTCAACCATATTATTGTCCTATTATGAATGGCTAATACCAGTAAATGCCAGCTCACTATTATATAACATATTTTTCTTAATATGTTCTGTTTGATTTTTTACAACTTCCAATTTTCCTGGATTCATAGTTCATATATTCCACATCTTAGTTATCAATGAATATCTGTAGCTATTTTATTTCTCATTTTTATTTGTGCTTCATCAGCAAATGAAGGCCCCAAATGTTTTGCTATATCTATGTCATCTGGTTCAACTGTACTTTAGAGATGCAGCTATTTCCCAGTTGTATTTTGCATGGCTTTTAATATGAAAGGACAATTTTCTAGGAATGTATCAGACAATATTCCTCTGTTATTCATAAGATTTTCAATGGTTGCCCTTACAAAAGTCTGTCTTAGTCTGGAAGCTCTACAAACTTGTCCATCATGGGTAAGCCTGCTGGTATTTAAAATATTGGTGACATAGCATTGAGCATCACAAAAACACACATGCCACTACAGTAGAAGAAATATTGTCTAGAAATATTACATTTAATATTCTTTTACTATCAATTATTTATACTGTACATATTTTATTTAGGAATATATACAATTGAACAAAGTATAATGTAACATGTGTTTACATATTTCAATTTAACAAAATATCAACATTTGGATATATAAGGATTATAATTTACATTGTAAAATGTAATGCTACTGAGAGGGTCAAAGTTCTATCTGTCTGTATCTATCTTAGCCCCATTCTTGTCCCTTTTGTCTTCAGAGTTATTGAGAAAATGGAATATGACATTCTGATCCATTTTCTACACTTTTACCATATATGTATATCCATAAACTGTTCATAGGACTGGATTGATTTTATATTTTTAGAAATTTAGCAAATTAAATTATATTGATTTATCTTACATAAGTTTTTTTTTTTTCCTTTGTTTTCTTTTCTAATTAATATTATCAATATTCAAACATACAGAACTGTGTGGATGCATTATATGGTGGCATAACTTTTAGCTTCACAACAACATAGAAGCCACCATAGTAAGTCAAACTGACAGAACCTTCCTAGTCTTATATACATGTATAGAGGAATGTTGACTGGTTATACTCCCACTCCCTCATAGTATTAGAATATGAGCAAGAAATATTTCTTTATAAGCCACTATTCTTGAAAGCAATAGACCCATATATCAGTATATTACTGACATGTTGCCTTGATACTGGAAGATATGCCACTGGTATTTCAAATAACAGACTCACCAATGTCGCATAGATTTCAGTATTGTTTCTGGACTAAGGTAAACTAGAAAATACAAGTGATATACTTCCAAAAAATTAGCCAGGGAAATCTCTATGGGTCACAACTTAATATTTTCTGAAATAGTGCCACACTATGAATTCCTGTCTTAGTTATCTATTGGTACTACAGAAGAAATGCCACAAATGAATGGCTTTTAAAAACACAAACGTATTGTCTCACAGTTTAGAAAACTATAAGTTCAAATTCAGTGTGACAGCTCTAGAGAATGGTACTTGTTTCCTTTCAGCATCTTAGACCCAGCAATCATGAAGATCTCCATGTGTCTTGACATTAATTGTTCCCTGGATCTAGAAAGTTTATGGTTCAGGGATCCCAGATCCAGAGGACACATACCACTCTGGCTATTCTTTCTTGGTGCTAGCAGCTTTCTCTGCTCTTCCCAACATCTCTTCCATTTTATATTTCAAAAGAGATTGGCTTAAAATACAACTTAATCCAATAGGTGTGGCACTGTGGGCTAATGTGTCAGACTGCAAAGTCTTTTGAATTGCAAGGTCGGTGGTTCAAGCTCACCAGCTGATCCTTGGAAACCCTATACAGGGTCACTATGGGTTGCAATCTACTTGATTACGCTTAACAACAACAACAATTCAATATATTGCATTGGGCTCTAACATCATAAAAGTGAGGATTCACAAAACATAAGATAATTACATCAGAGCAGGGTTGATAACATCAGGCTACATCGTGGGGTGATTGCACTAAACTTAATTTTATGGGGGATACTACCTCTTAATTGCTAAACTACTGAGAGTTCAGGTCTAGCCAAGTTGACACAAAACCTTAAATTCCCCTTAATTAGAAGACACTCAAACTACACAGTGACTGTGAAAGTGGGCTTAATCATACCATTCATTCTATCGTACATGGAGTCACCAGGAGTGATAGCTGGCTCAATGGACTAACCACACAGCAATATGTTGCTTGGGTCTATTTATTTTAGTAAAAATGTTATTTAAAAAGTATAATAGTGCATATTGGTGACCTTAAGAGCTTCTTGGTATTGGAATGTATATATTATTTATTTGTAAAAATAATAATTATCAATGTAGCATGAACTAATGTTTTCATATGAATTTGAATAAAATAATAATGAAGATCCTTTTTGTCTTAAAAGATGCTATGAGGATGACATCTTCCATTTACCAGTTACTAACATGACTAACAGTCAAGAGATCAGATGATGTATCGCATTGGGCAAATCTGCTGCACAGGAACTTTTTAAAGTGTTGAAGAGCAGAGATGTCAGCTTGAGGAATAAGGTATGCCTGACCCAAGCCATGGTATTTTCAATAACCTCAAATGGATGCGAAAGCTGGAGAGTGAATAAGGAAGATCGTAGAATAATTGATGCCTTTGAATTGTGGTGTTGGAAGAGAATACTAAAAGTGCCATGGACTGCCAAAACAACCAATAGATCTGTTTTGGAAGAAGTGCAGCCAGAGTGCTCCTTGGAGGCCAGGATGACTAAGCTTTGTCTCTCATACTTTGGACATATTGTCAGGAAGGAACAGTCACTGAGAAGGATGTCATGCTGGGTAAGGTGGAGGGTCAGAGAAAAAGATGAAGACCCCCAATGAGATGGATCAGCCAGGTGGCATCATTAATGGTGTCAAGTGTGGCGGCAGTAGTGAGGTTGGCCCAGGATCAGACATTGTTTCGTTCTGCTGTGCATGGGGTCGCTATGAGTCGGTTCCAACTCGATGGCACCTGACAACAACAACATTTGTCATCTACCCACTCATCTGTCAGTTTGTTGTACTGGAGTGGCTTGGTGTTTCTGTGATGCCGGAAGCTATGTAAACATTATTTAAAATATTATTAATATCAAACATTAGTAAAATTTTGCTAAAGATAATTCCAAAACCATTGCAGAAATACAGAGGGAGCTGCCAGAATTTCAAGTTTAAAAGTGTGTTTTCTTACTATGCAAAGGCATTTCACTGTGTGGATGATAACACACTATAGATAATTATAGTAAAGACTTAGATTTCCAGAATACTTAATTGTGCTTACACACAGAGGTTCAAGCAGGATTCAGAAGAGGATGTGATATGAGGGATATCATTGCTGATGTCCAATGGATCTTGGCTGCAAGCAGAGAATATCAAAAAGATGTTTATCTGTGCTTCATTGACTATGCAAAGGCTTT
>NW_006408567.1:616944-619712 GCF_000296735.1 Chrysochloris asiatica
TCATTCTTTTTGAATCAACAATCAACACTCATGGAAGCAGCAGTCAAGAAATCAAATGACGTATTGCATTAGGCAAATCTCCTGCACAAGACCTTTTTAAAGTGTCAAAGAGCAAAGATGTCAGCTTGAGGACTAAGGTGCACCTGATCCAAGCCATGGTATTTTCAATAACCTCATATGCATGTGAAAGCTAGACAGTGAATAAGGAGGACTGTAGAAGAATTGATGCTTTTGAGTTATGGTGTTGGAGGAGAGTATTGAAAGTGCCATGGGCTACCAAAAGAACCAACAGATCTGTGTTAGAGGAAGTGCAGCCAGAGTGTTCCTTGGAGGCCATGATGGCCAAACTTTGTCTCTCATACTTCAGACATATTGTCAGGAGGGACCAGTCACTGGAGAAGAATATCATGCTTGGTAAGGTAGAGGGTCAGAGAAAAAGAGGAAGACCCCCAGAGAGATGGATTGGCCAGGTGGCAGCATCAAGGGGTTGAAGCATGGCAACAATTGTGAAGTTGGCCCAGGACTGGGCCATGTTTTGTTCTGTTGTGCATAGGGTCGCCCTGACTTGGTACCAACTCAATGACACCTAACAATGCAGACTCTACATACAGACCAAGAATCTGTAAATACTTGTTTGAACAGAATGAGGGGACACTGATTTAAAATGAGCCAATGTATATATTAAGACTATATCCTTTTATCATATTGTTATTGTTAGATACTGTTGAATCAGGTCTGACTTATAGTGATCTTGTGCACAACAGAATGAAACCCTGCTTAATCCTGCAGCATCCCCATAATTGTTGTTATACTTGAGTTCATTGCTCTTGTCACTGTGCCATTCCATCTCATTGTAGGTCTTCCTCTTTTTCTATGACCCTTTACTAAGCATGAAGTCCTTCTCCAGTTACTGGTCCCTCCTGACAATATGTCTGAAGTATGAGCAACGAAGTGTCACCATCCTGGCTTCTAAAGGAGCATTTTGGTTGTACTTCTTCCAACCCAGACTTGTTTATTCTTCTGGAAGTTAGTTGTATTTTTAATATTATTTTCCTTTCACCATGCATATTCAATAATCTGAGAAACTGTACTATATAATGTAGAATGTGTCATTAGCATTGGATGAAGGTTAATTAACAAACGTATGATATGCAGATAACACACCTTCTTTTCTGAAAGAGAAGAGGACTTGAACATTTACTGATAAAGATCAAAGAATACAGCTTTCATTATGGATTACACCTTAACATAAATAATTAAAAAATCCTCACAACTTGTTCAATGAGCACAACATGATATACAGATTAGACATTGAAGATGTCAAGAATTTCTTTTTACCTGGATCCATAGTAACACTTATGGAAGTGACAGTTAAGAAATGAAAGGACATATTGAATTGGATGAACGTCTGTAAAAGAACTCTTCAAATGGATAAAGAGCAAAGATAACAATTTGAGGATTTAGGTATGCCTTACCCAATGCAGGTATTTTAAATCACCTCATAAACTAGATTATAAGTAAGGAAGACCAGAGGTTAAAAAATTGCATTTGAAATATTGCATTAGAGAAGAATATTGGAAGCACCAAGGACTGCCATAGAACAAACAGATCTTTCTTCCAAGAAGTACAGTCACAATGTCCTTAGAAGCAAACATGGTGAGACTTTGTTTTACAAACTTTGTACATGTTACCAGGAGGGACTGGTGTCTGAAGAAGAACAATGTTCTTGGTAAAGTAGAGGGTCATTGAAAGAGAGGAAGTGCCCCAATCAGATGTATTGATACAGTAACCACAATGACAGGCTCAAACACAGTAATTGGGAGGATTACAATGACAGGCTAATGATTGGGTAGTATTTCAATCTGCTGTCCATAGAGTCTCTATGAGTCAGAGACAATTGGATGCATCCACCACTAACAAAAACAATAGCAGTTGTCATCAAATTATTTTGACTCAATGGCAAAACTATATGTTTCAAAGTAGAAACTATGCTCTATTAGGTTTTCAGTGAATACTTTTTCAGAAGTAGATCACAAAGCCTTTCCTTTAGGTTACTGAACTGCAAACTTTTCCGTCAGTAGTCAAGTGCTAATCAATTTGTAACACTCATTTAGTTCTCTTCCATTTAGAACTATTCAAAAGTTTTGCCTGCTCATCACATAAGGTTGTGAATAGTTGCAAATTTCCTAAATGATTTCCTTTTGAAGTTAAGTGAGGTGAATGCATGTTGTAGTATAGCTGAATCATGCATCACCTCCTTTAATTTACCTTAAATGTTGCTGTTGGTGGAAAAAATTGTGAGAGTGTGAGACAATAGCAGGGATCACTAATGCATTGCCTCATAGTTATTCCTTAAGAAAGAAATCATTCTCTGATTTTTTTTAGTTGTCTTAGCTGACAACTTAAGATGCATCTTAAGTCTTTCATGGTTTCCTTGTGTCTGGAATGTGGTTTATGTCTTGTGTAGGCTTTTGGCTTTCCCTTTGTCTCTTCCAAATATCAAGACACATACACAAGCACACACACACATGCCACTTTTATCCCACTCTCATCTGTACAAACACCCACAAAGGATCTTGAATCAATACTAGTAATCTATCCACATTCATGTAACCATACAACATTATTTATTTTGAAAGAACCGTTGAAGACTGCCCAGATCAATTTCTCATTTAAAACAATGGAGAATCAAAAACAAAAGGCAAAATCAACCAAATACTGTGTTAACTGTAGAACTACAATAAAGACCTTGTCCCTATGTTTTATAA
>NW_006408567.1:620739-625443 GCF_000296735.1 Chrysochloris asiatica
TCTGAACTTTGGGGCACCAGAGGGCTCAGACCACTGATAACTTCTTATCAATACACTCATTTTATTTATATAATAATGTACTTACATATTTCACAAATTTCATTGGATTGACACAGCTTTAACAATGAGCTCAAGCATAGCAACAATTGTGAGGCTAGAACAGGAACTGGCATCATTTTGTTCTATTGTACATAAGGTTTCTATGAGTCAGAAATAACTAGCCTTGACAACAAAAAAGTTGTATATATGAACTTGGATGTCTGTATAGTATCTCAAATGTAGTGTACTCCTTTATCCTTCTCAAATAAAGGCTTGACATTTCTTATTCTTAGTTAATAGCAAATGCATTCTTTTAGATTCCGCTCATCCATGCTTTATTTTTTCTATCTACATTATTGATGTAATCTCCTATTGATTGTTCAGCTTTCTTACAATCAATTCTTAACATGCAGTCAAGATGGTTATTTTTACATGAAAGCTAGATCATATCTTATTTCAATGTAAATACTTTTATATACAGAAAAATCAAAGCTAGCAAGAGCACTCTATCATTTGTGTTCTATACATTAACTTGATCTTCTATTTTCTTCCCCTAACTCTGTTTCAGGCACCTTGGAATCCTTGAACACACCAAACTTGATCCAGATGCATGGCCACTTCCAGGAACTTTCTTCACTAATATAATTATAAAAATAAAACATTGGTCAAGGTAATTAAAAATATACACCATGTATCTCAGTCATTTGGCACAATA
This sequence comes from Chrysochloris asiatica, assembly GCF_000296735.1. Classification (NCBI taxonomy): domain Eukaryota; kingdom Metazoa; phylum Chordata; class Mammalia; order Afrosoricida; family Chrysochloridae; genus Chrysochloris; species Chrysochloris asiatica. Next base: position 621,494 of record NW_006408567.1, read on the forward strand.
AATTCTATGTTTTGCTAATATCACACTTCAATGACAATTGGGTATTTGGTTGCTTCTTCCCAAATGCATTGAGTTGACTCTTGGCTTATGGTGATCACATGTATGTTGATATTGGACTATTGTGATCCATAGGCTTTTAATACATTCATTTTGAGAAGGAGATTGCCAGACCACTCTTCCTATTTTATCTTAGCCCAGAAGCACTGCTGGAATTTGCTCTGCATCATAGATATATGCAGCCTCCAATAACTGTTGTGCATTAGTCAAGAAATGAATGTGGGTTTCTTTTATAGAAGGTAAAATTCTGCTACTGAATCACCATTGTCATCATGAGTCAGACCCACTCAATAGCAATGGTAGCATTGGGTAACTTCAGCAGTTTTGAGTCCTTCACTTTTGGCTTCTCTGAGTAGGAAAGGAAGAAAAGGTAAGAAAAAAATTATAGCATATTTTCTAAATGTGGCCTGAAAGTGGTATGCATCTTTTCTGCCCACATTTCAATTGTTACTGTCAGTCACATGATGTATCAAACTACAAGGTAATAAAATGGACTGAAGCAGAAAGATAGACAAAACATATGGCTGCTCTGCAAGGTCTCTGACACATTTGTCCACTATTTTCTTTATAAAGATCAATGAGTCTTTCCCTGGACATAACATTCACAGGTTTTTAAGGATTGAAATGTGGATTTTTTGTGGAGCTATATTTTATGTTAACTAACTGATTAATCCTAGACTTTCAGTGGCTTTATACATTATTTTTTGTTGTTGTTGTTTACATGATGTCCCAATAATGAAGCTTCAGATTAGTGGGAATGATCCTATTTAATCATTCAGGAATCTTATCTTCACGTCTTTGGAGTCTCTGCCCTCCTGAGAACTTTAGAATTCTCTACGTTCAGTTTGTGGGTCCGGAAACAGAATGTAGACTAGCACTTCTTTTGTTTTTGTTTTTTGTTTTTTTGACTCTCTTTTAACCTCTTGCCTGTTTTTCCAACTCTCAAAAAATCAGTCAGGAATTAAATACAAGGGAGCTCTAAGAGTCAAGGCAAGCCAGCCCAAAAGGAGCAGGCTCCCTCCCACAAGGGGCAAACGCTGGATGCTAGGGTCTCCACTCAAAGTTTGGTAGTAAAAGCAGGTGCAGAATAAGGTGGTCCCCCAGGTGAGTAACAATCAGGCCTGAAGGAAACACTGGGTGTTATACAGCCTAATAAGAACAGGGAGGTCTGCCCGATGGCGGTGGGGGTGGGGTGGCTATGATTGGCTACTGTTGGGCGGGGGATTACCCAGAAGGGTTTTCTGCAATGGGACACCGCTAACAGGGCCAGGCTGTGTAAAAAGTGGTGTTTGTTGGTCTTGTCAAAGAGCTCCTTTCCATAGGCATCTAAGAACTGGGCTCCGTGAGCCACGTAGGAGGCCAAGGCTAAGGCCCCGGCTCCAGACAAGGTGCCCAGGTGCCTAAAAGCACCTCCGATCTGGCCATTACTGTAGATGGTCCATATAGTAACTTTTTAATAGAGCAGGATTGAAAGGATTGATTATCCCCAAATACGTCATATATATATTTGTATACTTACTACGAAATCATTTGAGCTCACCTAAATTCTAAAGAGGCAAAATTGTAGTCTAACTGTGTGCCTAGGAGCATGAAGAAACAGGATTGGTGATTATCCAGCAACATTTAAATCAGGGGGCATTGCTCTTTTAAATAGGATGTCCAGGAGAAGATTCATTGGACAAAACCTGCATATGGACTCCATGTATTCTCATTTAATAAACATACATTTTGCCTTAGTATTCAATTATTTGAAAGAAAAACAAAAACAAAAACTCTCAATTTAGTCATTGATCATAAAAATTTTGCTATGTTAATTGTTTCAGATTCATTTACTCATTCAGTGTCAAAATGATAAAGAGCATGGTAACCTGGTTGTTGTTGTTAAGTGCTGTTGACCCATAGCAAGCTTGTATAGGGTTTCCAAGTAGTGGCTGGTGAGCTTGAAATGCCTTGCTATTCAAACTGACTTTGCAGTCCAGCTTATTAACCCACAGTGCCACACCAGAACTCCATAGTCACCTGTTGTTGTTGTTGTTAAGTGCCGTGGAGTTGGTTCCAACTCATAGCAACCCTGTACAGGGTTTCCGAGGCTGTTAATCTTTACGGGAGCAGAAAGCCTCATCTTTCTCCCGCGGAACAGCTGGTAGTTTCGAACTGCTAACCGTGAGATTCACAGCCCGATTCGTAACCACTACGCTACCAGAGCTCCTTAGTCATAGTCACCTAGAACAACCAAATTATTGCTATTGCTAAGTGCTGTTGAGTTGAATCCATCTCTTAGTGGCTCTGTACAGGGTTTCCGAGGAGCAGGTGATGAGTTTGAACTGCCGACCTTGTAGTTCACAGTCCAGTGCTTATTCTACAGCACCAACCAGGAGTACACAAGAACTAAGTATGACCTGATTAAATCCCCCCTTTTTTTTTAGGAACAACCACTCGTTTGTCAGTTTGTCATACTGTGGTGACTCGTGTGTTGCTTCGATGCTGAAGGATATGCCACCAGTGTTTTAAATATCAGAAAAGTCATTCATGGTAGACAAGATTTCAGTAAAGTTTCCAAACTAAGACAGACTAGAGAGAATGAGAGGTGGATCATTTGTGAATGGTTAATCACTTAATATTAGCGGAACACTGTCAGATAAAGTGCCGGAAGATGAGCCCTATAGGTTGAAAGGCATTGAAAATACAACTGAAGATCTGTCTCCTCAAAGTAGAGTTGACCTTAATGATGTGAATAGACTTAAGCTTCTAGTACCTTCAACTGCTGATAGAGCACAAATCAACATGAGAAGAAGCAGCTTCAAAAACCAGTTAATAATTAGAACATGTTGTTGTTGTTGTTGTTGTGATGTGCCGTGGAGTCGGTTCTGACTCATAGCGACCCTACGCAGGGTTTCCGAGGCTGTAAATCTTTAAGGGAGCAGACCTCCTCATCTTTCTCCTGCGGAACCGCTGGTAGTTTGGAACTACTGACCTTGAGGCTCGCAGCCCGATTCGTAACCACTACGCTAATTAGAACATGGAACGTGCTAAGTAGGAAAGAATCTAGAAAAATTATAAGGTTTCAAAAATAATATCAATAGCCTAGACATTTGAAAACTAAAATGGGCTGGTATTGGCCATTTGAAATCAGAAAATCATTTTGTTTAATTTCTCATATGCAAATTCAAACTAAAGCTGAAGAAAATGAAAACAAGTCCATGAGAGCCAAAATATGACCTTGAATACATCCCACCTGAATTTAGAGATCATCTGAAGATCAGATTTGATGCATTGAATACTAAAGACCAAATACCAGAAGAGTTGTGGGATGACATCAAAAACATCATATAGGAAGACAGCAAGAAAAGTAATTAAGAAGACAAGAAAGAGGGAAAAGATCAAAATGGATGTCAGAAGATACAATGAAACTTGCACTCCAGCGTAGACATGTTAAAGCAAATGGAAGAAATGGGAGGTACTAGAGCTGAACAGAAAATATCAAAGGTCAGCTCAAGAAGATAAAGTAAAATATTACAACAAAATGTGCAAAGCTCTGGAGTCAGAAAACCAAAAAGGAAGAACACGCTCAGCATTTCTCAAGCTGGGGGAACTGAAAAAAAGTTCAAGCCTTGATTTGTATCAAAAGAATACATAGTCACTGTACCAAAAGGAAATGGTTGATGCTCAACCATTTCAAGAAGTAGCATATGCTCAAAAACCAATGATATTGAAGAAAAAAGTCCAAGGTACATTGAAGGATTTGACAAAGAACAAGGCACTGGGAATTGATGGAATAAATATTGAAATCTTTCAGGAAAGAAGGTGGCACAGGAGGCTCTCACTCATCTATGACAAGAAATTTGGAAAACAACTATCTGGCCAACTGATTGGAAGGTATCCAGATGTGTGCC
>NW_006408567.1:626442-651112 GCF_000296735.1 Chrysochloris asiatica
ATGAGCAATTTATGATCTATTCCACAATTAGTTCTGTCTTCTTGAGTGTAGAGAAGCTAAAGCAACTGGAAGAAATGAGGAAGTTAAAACACTGAACATAAAATTTCAAAGGACATTTGGAGAAGACAAACTCAAATATTATAATGAAATGTGCAAAGACCTTGAGTCAGAAAATCAAAAGGGAATAACATGCTCAGCATTTTCTCAAGCTGGAAGAACTGAATAAGAAATCCAATATTCAACTTGCAAGACTGAAGGATTCTGTGGGCAAAATATTGAATGATATTGGAAACATCAAAAGCAGATGGAAGGAATACACGTAGGCATTATACCAAAAATAATTGTTCATTGCTTAATCATTTCAATAGGTAGCATATGACGAAGAGCTGATAGTATTGAAGGAAGTACCACTGAAGGCACTGGTGATAGAGTACGAATTGTAGTGCTTCAACAAACTTATGAGGCACTAGAAGAGCTCATTCATCTATGTCAAGAAATTTGAAAAACAGTTACTTGGCCACCTGATTGGAAGAGATCAAATTCTATAGACTTCTGTGTGGATTAAACCAAAGAAAGGTGACCAAACAAAATGAAGAAATCAAACAATATCATTAATAGCACATGCAAGTAAATTTTTGCTGAAGATAATAAAAAAAATATTCCTGTGGTACATCAATAGGGAGTTGTGAAAAATCCAAACAGGATTCAGAAGAGGCCGTAGATCTAGGGTCATCACTCACTACTCATGTCAGATGCATCTTGATTGAAATCAGAGGATACCAGAAATGTGTGTATGTGTGCCTCATTGATAAGCAATGCACTCAATTGTATGGATCATAACAAGCGATGGATAATTTTGAAAAGAATGTTTATTCCCGAACACTTAATCATGCTCATGAGGAACCTATACATAGACCAAGAGGCAGTTGCTTAAACAGAATAAGGAGATAATGAATGGTTCAAAATAAGGGTAAATGTGTGTGTCATGGTTGTATACTTTCATTATACTTATTCAATTCCTATTCTAAGCAAATTATCTGGGAAGGTGGATTATATAAGGAACAAGGTGGCATCAGGATTGGAAGAAGAATCATTAACAACCTGCCATATGCAGATGACACTACTTTGCTTGCTGGAATCTAAGATAACTTGCAATACTTACTGATAAAGATCAAGTTCTGTAGCCTTCAGTATAGATTGCACCTAAGTGTAAAGAAAATGAAAATCCTCACAACTGGACCAATACATAATATCAAGTTAAATAAAGAAAAAAACTGAAGTTGTGAAAGACTTCAATTTGCTTGGATTCACAATCAATATTCCTGCGAGCAGCAGTTAAGAAATTAAAGCTCATATTGCACTGGGCAAATCTGCTACTAAAGGCCTCTTTAAAGTATTCAAAAGCAAAGATGTCACTTTGAGAACTAAGCTGAGCCTGAATCAAGCCATGGCATTTTCAGTTCCCTTATATACAAGTTAAATTTTGGCAACAAATAACAAAAAAGGATACAATTGAATTATAGTGTTGGTGAAAAACTCTGAAAATACCAAGAACAAACAAATCTGTGCAGTAAGAATGATCCTAACAAGTGAGATGGCAAGACTTCATCTCTTGTACTTTGAAAGTATTATCAGGACTAGTGGAAAAGTGGAGCGTCAGTGGAAAGGATGAAGACACTCAGCAATGTGGAATTACACAGTGAAAAAAAACAAAAGTACTGAAACATCACAGCAATTATGAGGATTATGCAGGCATAGGACCAGACAGTGCAGTGTTTCATTCTGTTGTGCTTAGGGTCTCTGTGTGTTTGAGCTGACTCAACTATACTACCTAACAACAGCAAGAAGAACAGCATATTTTTGTAAAATAACATATGAAACTGATGATCAGCAATTTGGGATTTTGTTTTTGTTTTTTATCCACAGGGGGAATCAATTTGTGTAGTCATGATAATGATTTCACTTCATGCCTTTATTGGGCACTGGCAGTGCTCTCTAGATAATGGACTGAAATGAAAAAATGGGCAGAAGATTCCTTTCAAGGAGTAAATATATCCCTATTTGGTTTGGTCACTTTCATATTGGTAGCATATCAAAGTTCTGCATTTCCATTTTTATACAATTTCTCTAGACATGGAAGATATTAAATGGAATGTAGCTTAAAAATTTTATAAATATTGAATGAACTGTTGTCCCCAAATATATGATTATATTGACAATATGTTTTACAATTGACTGCATCTTTGAATCTATGAAGTGCATGTACCTCATCCAAGATCTACTTCTTTGTTGGCACTATACCTACTAATATAATAAATAAAGGATTTTTTTGGAATTGTATAACAAGCAGATATCTAAACAGGTGGACAATTTGTTGCTGAGTCTTCAAACAATGATGACATTGTGTCTATTTTTCTCTTGAGATCTGTAGACATTTTTTGCATAGTGTTTTTTTTTTACTTTATAGGAATACTAGGGTTCACATTAAAGAGCAAAGGATTTAACAGAAGATTTTTAACAAGTTTGTGGTTTATCAAAAAATATATCTTAATTATATATATTAAAACTTATCATAATTATTTTCCAACACAACATAATATTTTTAAAGAAAACAGGCTTTTATTTTTATTTTATGTTGTTTACAGAGCTCCTCTTACCCTACGATTTAACCACATATAGTTTATCTCATTATGTTGTTGAAATGTTTTGGAATTTCTAAACTTGGAATTCAGTTCAACTTAGTGTAACCTACTAGTAACTTAATGATTCTAGGTATCTATTTTTACAGTGTTTTGAGGACAGTTATAATACCTTATCTCAGAGAGTTATTTTGGTGATCAAGTGACAGTATTTGTGCAAACACTTTCTTAATGTTTATGTACTTATATACACATTATAAAATGTTCTTTAGTTTATGATTGCTGTAGTAATCAAAACAATAAAATAAATGTGGTGAGTGAGAATGTCTTATGAATAATGGACAATTGAATAATCAAACTGTGTTCTGACAATAACAATGACCAAATGGGGGAAATAAAAATATTTATAAATATGCTTATTATCTTCATAAATAAGCAGTTTTCCATTTATAGTAAGAATAAAATAAATGGATAAATGGATATTCTAGGGTATAAAGTTCAAAGGTAATTGGAATAGGTCCCTGTCTTTGAAGAGATAGCATTAGAATGGAATAGATAGATAGAGGCACAGTCTCTAGGTGGTAAGTGGAGAGCAGAAATAAAGACATTATGATAGTACAAACTAATATCTAGTCAAATGTGGAAACTTCAGGCACAATTTCTGAAAGAAATCATGTTTTCACAATTGTTCAGGCCTTGAAGAAAATAGGTCTTATTTCAGAATTTTTTGTGTCACTCGATTGAATTTAAAGGTCTCTAGTGGAACTGTAAGGTTAGCACTGGACTGCAAACCACAAGGTTGGAAGTTCAAGCCATAGAAGGAAGTGGAGGCTTTCTGCCTCCACAAAGATGTATTGACTCATGAATCCGTATACAAGATTGTTGTGATTGGGGAGTGATAGCGGGTATTTTGAATTTTGTGTTGTAACAAAAAGAAATATCCAAGGATCTTGCCATATAAAATTTTAAAAACACAAGGGCAACTCACAATCAATATGCTCTTTTGTCATGAAGATAATAAGAATTCAGACTTACTCAGTATGGCCGGCGAAGGTAGCTAGCGCTTGCTCGACTCTCTGTAATGGGCAAACAGCGACTACAAGAGACTGAACTGTATTTGCCTCTATTTCCAACAGACTCACGTTCAACTTTCGCTCACAAAAACAACAACAACAACAACAAAACGTGGGAAATTTTTATTAATCCGTTTTTTTGAAAAAAGTTAATAAAAATTTTTAGGAAAAAAAAGAAAAGAACCTGAACTTAAACACAGCTGGAACAATCCGCAGCGGTAGTGATAGCGGCGGGAGAGAGATAATTTAGTTGCTTTTCTGTGGTTGTTATTTGTTCACTAGTCTCACGGTGATGGAAGCTACATATTTTTTCAAAGGGACCCAGAAACTGCTGGAGGTTTGGTTCTCCAGGCAGCAGCCCGACGCAAACCAAGGATCTGGGGGGTCTTCGCACCATCCCAAGATCAGAATAGGATATACTTTTGAAGGATGTGAGATGTTCAATCATAAGTGAGACAAAAACTGACAAGCAGAAAGTTTATGTACTCAGTGAAAGTAGCATGTTCGTCTCCAAGAGACGTTTCATCTGGAAGACAAGTGGTACCACCCTCTTGCTGAAAGCACTGGGTTCCCCTGTTGAAGCTTGATAGGGATTACATTGGGTTTGACTCAATTCAAAGTTTCTTTTATCCTCGTTAAGAATTTCATAAAGCCTTCTCACCAAGGGTATCCACACCAGAATTTCCAGAAAGAAATAATTCCTTAATGCCATTTTCCCAAATGAAGCATCATATTATATGGGACTATGAATTCCGACTGTTGTTACTTGTATACTATGTATTTCTCAGACAGTTGGGTAATCTGATGAGTGAGCTTAACTGAGCAGTTATGGACTAGCTCTACATAAAAGATGCTGTTACTGCAAAGGATGTCACTTGTGAGAGTGGAATTGTGACCTGATACCATGTTCTGTCATTGATGCCACACTCTTCAATCTTTGTGGGTATTCAATGAATGGGATGAATTTGGATGGAATTTATTGGACTATTTACATCACTCTAGAATCAGAGTTTTCTATGTCAGCTTTGAAACAAACCTAAGTCAGACCTCCTATGATGATCTGATCAGGAAAGTTGTGGAAGTCTTCAAACCAGGAAAATTTGTGACCATCTTGTTTGTAAATCAGAGTTCTAAATGTTGTGCAGTGCTTTCTTCGCCTCAGAAGATTAAAGGATTTAAACATCTTGATTGCCAGAGTACTATGTTCAATGATTACAACTTTGTTTTTACGAGTTTTGCTAAGAAGCAGCAGCAACAGCAGAGTTGATTAAGAAAAATGAAGAACAAGCACAAAAAGAGAACACACATAGGAGAAAGTGGTGGCTGCTTTCTAGGCGTTGATACTGGAAGCCATGCTTTCCATAACCACCATCTTGTAGTTGCAGAAAGCCCTAGATGTAATCATAGTGTAATTATTTTGTATGATATGCTTTATTACATCAAGGAGTTAGATATCTTGCATGAATGCACTCTTCTGTGTTTAGGTAGTCTATGCCACTCATGCTGTGAAATTGAAGTGCATGTAGAAAAAACCTCCTACTGTATGAAACTTTACAATATTTGTGAAAACAATTCTATTTCATTTATGCATGACGTAGTGTTTCCCTACAGACAAGGATTTTGTCCTCACTAGGTGTTGGCCTCAGCCAAACCCTCTGGGGCCATTCTATTAAGTTGCTGTCAGAATTTTACATCCCGTTACCTCCAATTTCTAGAACATAATCTCTGTGAATATTATGGAAACCAGTGTTTATTTTATACAGATGTTTTTTGCAACAGCAATTAAAGTTTTTCTTCCACAAGTCAAGTCCTCATAAGAAAATGATTCAGTTATTCATTTTGTGTATAACTATTTTAACTCTATTGCTCCCTGTATATGCAGTCCTTTGATTTCTCTCACTATGACAGATCCCACTCCCATCCCTTGGCCCTCGTCCCTCCAAACACATTTTAACACTGTGGGTTTATACTAATATTATACCCCCAGAGGAGGGTAGACATTGGACACAGTTTTCTTTTAAGTTCAAGTGGATTTGATCTTCTCGTCATTGACAGGCTCTTTTGGAAGATACTGACAAAAGTGTTGATTAGTAAGGAAGACTAATAGGTGTTGTAGATTAAGAATTGGGTATTTTGGCACAACTGAGTTTATAATCCTTATACCATCCTTTGCTCCCCCAGTAAATGAGATTATCTTGTGAGCACTATGCCTTTATTAAATTGCTAAGTAATAGTATAAATGCACTAAATTTATTAGCTGGAAGATTGCTGGTTTCAATAAGTCAACTCAATTTTACTCATTCACCTTAAGTTTATTTTTATGCACCATTTCCATTAATAATATACCATTAACTTTGCTTCAAAGCAAAACCAGCATCCTTTTGCCTTGTTAACTTAGATGTTCTATGACTTTGTGATATATGTGATAATGTTCTGATTTCATTATGGTGGTCCTTTCGTTATTACTGGATATGATCAAGTGAATGACTGCCCTGAGTCTGAACCCTCTTTTTTTTTTTAATGTTTTATTGTGAATTATGTGATAGTTTACATGGGAGAACATCAGTCTTACATTCATTCTATCATGTATCATCTCATTGCCATGGTTACAATCCCATCCATGCAATCCTTCCCCGTACTCCACAGGTCTTCAGCACACAGTCGCTCTCCCTCTCTGGATCTAAAGTCTCCAGCTGCTCCATTGCTCCATGTCATCATCTCTGCCTCCATTTCAGGCATCACTGCTTCTCTGGGTAGGGTCCCACTCTCTGCTCTTCTCCCTTGATGGTCCTAGGGACCTCCGCTCCTAGACTGAAAAGTTAATCACTCCCCTCCTTGCTATAAAACATCCACCTTTACATTTCCGACCCTCACAAACAGTCCTGATAACAATTATTCACTATTGTATCACAAGAGACCCGTCTGCATTTCATTGCATCAGCCCCGCCTAGTCAGATTGAATACTACTCACTGGAGATTCTACCTTCCTCCAGGCCCTCTGGATCTAGGTTCCCTCTTGAAAGCTTATAAGCCTGTCACTTCTTGCCTTTGTAGCCCCCACCCCCCATTTTGTGTAGCCAGTGTCCAAGTTGCCTATCCCTGTCTACTCTGTGTGTGGAGGGGGTGGGGATGGTTTTTGCTGTAAGGACTTGTTCCCTCTTTTGAGCTACTACTTCCATAGGTGTAGGTCAAGTTCATCAAATTGTATGAGAATACTTTTTTTTTTTTTTCCTCTTCTTTTTACTTCTGGTTGAGCTCTGATCAACCAGTCACTGAAGTCAGGATAAGTGGGTATTATCTGAAAGTGTGGGTGTTCTTATGCATATGCCCTCTCTTCTTATCAGCTGGATGTTTCACTCTCCACTCTAGTCCTCTATGGCTATGTCACTGACTCTGGGCCCAAGAGTCCCCAGGTCTTGCCACACTGCTGGCTAACCAGGTCTTCACCTGGGTTCACAGAAGTCTATTGAACATTGTAGGGCTTAGCTCACCGCTTCATTGCTGTTTTTTCCCTCACTTCCCCTTATCGGTGTCGAGCATGGTCACAATCACAGCGTGTATTCCCATTGAGTCTTAGTCTTGGAAGGGGGTTTGCATTGAGGGTACCCGGCCACTTGCCTTGATGTTTCTTAGGCAAGCAAGTTGCTTGTTCTTGTTGTAACTGAACCCTCTTTAAACAACATGCAATATTCCAGGATAGTTACTTAATGGGAAATGACTAGACATCAGCTTTTAAGAGTTGTCATATTTTTTAAAGCTATATTTGCAAGTACTGTGGGATATAAGCAGTTAACAGAACAGCAATGTTGATTAAATTATGTAATTCTTGTCCTCAACTTTTTTTATCCCTGGACTGATGCAATGATGTTTTGTTCCTTCTGTATTTATAAAAGAAACATTGTTTGTTAGTGTTTGTAAACAGAATCTGCTTGGTTTGAAATCAATGGTTGGAACACCATTTTGAATTTTCCTTTAAACACGTTGTTAATAGAATATTTCATTGAAGAAGCTTCAGTTATTGTGAATAGTTTGATTCTGTAAGTAGAACAACACTTAATGTTTCTGTAATGTGCTCTGTTTTGAGGACCAATACTCAAAGTGGATTTTGTTCTTGTATAGTAAGTATCCCAGTAGGTTAAATGTCATTTGTTGGCTTTAGGTCTGCTTTTAAAAAACTAAATTTAAGAATTCAAATGTTGAAAAGTACAAATTTGAAAGGAAAGAAAACCTAGCAAAATGAAAGCTATAGATTGGATAGTAACTTAATAAATCCTGGTCTGATAGAAGAGGGGAAGTTTTGGTGCTATATTTCTCCCTTCATGGTTTGAACTTCAAATCAGTTTAAATGTATTTCTGTACAAAAATTTATGCTTCAATAAAAGTTCGCTTTAATTTAAAATTAAACGATAATAAGTGTTCATGAACACTCATATCACTCCTCAAAATTATAGCCACGTCATAAAAATGAACATGCTTATGTTACTTAGTAATGATTCACCAATAAATTTCTATTTATATTCATAAAACACATTAATTTATAATTTAACATTTACATTAAATATCTGCTAAGAAAAATTGATAATGACCTACTCATGAACAAGATTAACGATCTATACCCTCAAAATCTAAGTTGAAGAAAATGAAAACAAGTCCATAAGAGCCAAAATATGACCTTGAATATATTCCACCTAAATTTAGAGTTTATCTGAAGAACAGATTTGATATATTAGCCACTAAACGTAGTGGTTACGAATTGGGCTGCAAACCACAAGATCAGCAGTTAGAAACTACCAGCTGTTCCGCGGGAGAAAGAGGAGGCTTTCTGCTCCCATAAAGATTTGCAGCCTCGGAAACCCTGTACAGGGTTGCTATGAGTCGGAACCGACTCCATGGCACATAACAACAAAACAACAACAAAGATCTAAGACCAGAAGAGTTGTGGATGACATCAGAGCATGGCACAAGAAGAAATCAAAAGGTCATTGAGAAGACAAAAAAGATAGAAAAGAACAAAATGAATGTCAGAAGAGACTCTGAAACTTGCTCTCTAGCGTAGAGATGCTAAAGCAAATGGAAGAAGTGAGGAGGTGTAAAAGCTGCACCTTGAGAAGACAGTCAAGTATTATAACAAAATGTGCAAAGAACTGGAGTTAGAAAACAAAAAGGGAAGGGTATACTCAACATTTCTCAAGCTGAAGGAATGAAGAAAAAAATTTAAGCCTCAATTTGAAGTATTGAAGGATTCTATAAGCAAAATACTAAATGACGAAAAAAGTATCAAAAAAAAAAGATGGACGGGACACACAGAGTCACTGTACCAAAATAAATGGTTGAAGCCCAGCCATTTGAAGAAGTAGCATATGATCAAGAACCAATGATCCTGAAGGAAGAAGTCCAAGGAGCATTGAAGTCATTGGCAAAGAACAAGGTATTGGGAATTGATGGAATCCAAACTGAAATCTTTCAACAAAGTGATGTGGCATTGGAGGCACTCACTCATGTATGTCAAGAAATTTGGAGGACAACTACTTGGCCAACTGACTGGAAGAGGTCTGTATATAAACCCATTCTAAAGGTGACCTAATGTAATGCAGAAATCATCAGATAATATCTTTCATATCCCATGAGAGTAATATTTCGCTAAAGATAATACAGAAATGGCTGCAAACATACATTGACAGAGAACTTCCAGAGGTTCAAGCTTGTTACAGAAGAGGACCTAGAATGAGGGATACCATTGCTGATATCCGATGGATCTTGGCAGAAAACACAGAATACCAGAAAGATGTTTACTTGTGCTTCATTGAATAAGCAAAGGCTTTCAATTATGTGGACCATGACAAGCTATGGACAACATTGTAAAGTATGAATATCACAGAACACTTAATTGTGCTCATGAAGAACCTGTATATAGATGAAGAGACATTTTTTTGTTGTTGTTGTTTGTTTGTTTTTATCAGAACAAGTGAACACTGAATTGTTTAAAATTAGGAAAGTTGTGTGCCAGGATTTTTTCACCATGCTTGTTCAATCTATATGCTGAAAAAATAATCAGAAACACTGAATATTATGAAGAAGCATACATCAATACATCATCAGGATGGGGGGGGGATGGCTTATTAACAACCTGTGGTATGCAGATGACACAATCTTGCTTCCCAAAAGCCAAGAGGATTTAAAATACTTACTAATGAAGATCAAAGACCCCCACCCTTTGGTATGGGTTGCACTTCAATGTAAAGAAAGCAAGAATCCTAACCACTCAACCTATAAATAACATCAAGATAAATGGAGAAAAATTTGAAGTTGTCAATGACTTCATTTAGCTTTGCTCAATTATCAATACTCTTGGAAGAAGCAGTCAAGAAATGAAATGATGTGTTGCATTGGGCAAACCTGCTACACAAGACCCCTTAAAAGTGTTGAAGAGCAAAGATATCAGTTTGAGGACTTTAGGGTGTGCCTGATTCAAGCCATGTTTTTTTCAATAATCTCATATGCACATAAAAGTTGGATAGTGAAAAGGAAAACCATAGAAAAATTTGATGCACTTGAGTTATGGTGTTGGAGGAGACTATTGAAAGTACCATGGACTGCTAAAGGAACCAACAGATCTGTGTTGGAAGAAGTACAGCCAGAGTGCTCCTTGGAGGCCAGGATGGCCAGACTTAGTCCCTTATACTTTGGACATATTATCAGGAAGGACCAGTCACTGGAGAAGGGTATCATATTTGGTAATGTGCAGGGTCAGAGAAAAAGAGGAAGACTCCAAATGAGATGGATTTTCACAGTGGCAGCATCAATGGGCTCAAGTGTAGTAGCAATTGTGAGGTTTGCCATGGATCTGGCAGTATTTCATTCTGTTGTGCATATGGTCGCTATGAGTCTGGTACCTACTTGATTGCACCTAACAACAACAACAACCCTAAAAGAGTTTTATTCTAGTAGAGCTTTGCTGTTAGGTGTCTTCAGATCTGCTCCAAATTTATGTATAACAAAAGAAACATTGCATAGTCCTATGTCATGCTCATAATTTTTGTTATATTTCATCCCATTTGTGCAGCGATTGTGTCAATACATTTCAATGAGAGTCTCCCTTTCTAACTGCCTCTGCTTTATAAAAAATGATGTTCTTTTTAGGGTTTGGCCTCTCCGATGACATGTCCAAAGTAAGGGAGACAAAATCTTGCTATCTTCACTTCTAGGGAACATTCTGACTGTATGTCCTCCAAGATAAATTTACTCATTCTTCTGCCAACCCACACATATTCTTTCTTCTTTGTCAACATCACAATTCCAATGCATCAATTCTTCTTTGCTCATTCTTTTACATTCTCTAGTTTTCACATGCATATAAAATGATTTAGAATATCATTGCTTGGGTCAGGGACATGATAGCAATCAACATAGCATCTAAACTCTGTAACACTTTATAAGAGGACTTTTTGCAGCAGATTTGCTTATTTAATGCTTTGCTTAATTCTTGACTACTGCTTCCATGA
The DNA here is from genome assembly GCF_000296735.1 of Chrysochloris asiatica. Lineage (NCBI taxonomy): Eukaryota > Metazoa > Chordata > Mammalia > Afrosoricida > Chrysochloridae > Chrysochloris > Chrysochloris asiatica. The sequence continues at coordinate 637,657 of NW_006408567.1, forward strand.
CTTTGATTTTTTTATTCAAGCATAAATCCTTGTTGTTGTTTTTGAGTGCTGTTGAGTCGATTCTGACCCATAGAGACCCTGTATAGGGTTTCCAAGGAGCAGCTGGTGAGTTTGAAGTGCCGACCTTGAAGTTCAAATGTCTTTGCAGTCTGGCGCATTAACCCACAATGCCACACCAGGACTCACCTTTCAATTTCTTTCCCATTTATTGTGTTGTTTACTGTCCCAGTCATGAAGATTTTCATTTTCTTTGTAGTCAGGTGCAATTTATACTGAAGTCTGTGTCTATTGCTTTCATCAGTTAGTGCTTCATGATGACATGTCATATGCAAACTGCATATTTCAGCTTGATTATGTGTCTTCCTCTAATCCTGATGCAATGTTCTTCTTAGAGTTCCAATAAAGCTGTGTGTCTCTAATTTTAATGTTCAGAGTAACCACTGAAGGGCTTTGATAGCATATCGATTCTGATTCAGTAACTCTGTGCTGGAATCTAGGAGTCAGATTTTCTTATAAACTCCCAGGGAATGTTGATGCAATTGTTGCAAGAATACTATTGCAAGTACAGAGATATTAAAACATCCAGTAAAGTAAGCCAGTAGTTGTAGTCCAGTATTATAAAGTCAATGATAGGGATGAACAAAATGTACTCCATAGTGGGCTCACAAAGATAGATTTAAGTAAGGAGATGCACTGGAAATAAATCCTCTCATATGAGCACATTTAATAAGTAATAAAACTGGATCACAGACACATGGGAATAGGTAGGAATAGTATATTTATACAGATAGATAGATAGCTGCTGTCAAAACCAGTCTGATTCACCTTGAATTAATGCTATATAGAGTGGAGACTTAGTTGCTAAGCATACAGGTTAAATAAGTATGGTGAAAGAATACAAAACTGCCACGCACGTTTCTTAATTTTAAAACATTCAGTGTTCCCATGTTCTGTTTGAACAACTGCCTCTTAGTCCAGGTACAGATTCTTCATGAGCTCAATTAAGTGTCCCATAATACTCATACTTCACAATGTTGTCCATAGCTTGTCATGATCCACACAATCAAAAACCTTTGCGTAGTCAATAATGCACAGGTACACATCTTTCCGATATTCTATTCTTTCAGCCAAGATCCATTGGACATCAGCAATGATGGCCTCTTTTGAATCCAGCTTGAACCTCTGGAAGTTCTCTGTCATTGTATGTTTGCAGCCATTTCTGTATTACCTTTAGCAAAACTTTACTCGCATGGGATATCAAAGAGATTGTCTAACGATTTCCGCATTCCATTGGGTCACCTGTCTTTGGAATGGGTACAAATATGGATCTCTTCCAATCAGTTGGCCAGATAATTGTCTTCCAAATTTCTTGACAGAGATGAGTGAGTGTTTCTTGTGCCACCTCACTTTCTTGAAATATTTCAGTTTTTATCCCATCACTTCCTGGTGCCTTGTTCTTCGTCAATTCCTTCAATGTACCTTGGACTGCCTCCTTCATATCATTGGCTCTTGATCATATGCTACCTCTTGAAACAATTGAACATCGATCATTTCCTTTTGGTACAGTGACTCTAGTGTATTCCTTCCATATTCTTTTGACACTTTCTGTATCATGCACTAATTTGCTGAGATAATCTTTCAATAACAAAAGTCAAGGCTTGAATTTTTTTCTTCAGTTCTCCCAGCTTGAGAAATGCTGAGAATGTTCTTCCTTTTTGGTTTTCTGACTCCAGATTTTTGCACATTTTGCTGTACGTTTTTTTTTTTTTTTTTTACTTTATCTTCTCTTTGAAGATATATATCTTTTAAATTTTCTGTTCATCTCTTTTCTTGTACTTCCTTATTTCTTCCGTTTGCTTTAGCATATCTATGCTGGAGAGCAAGTGTATTTTCATCAGGATTGGAGGAAGACTCATTAACAACCTGTGATAAACAGATAATACAACCTTTCTTGATGAAAGTGAAGAGGACTCAAATATTTACTGATGAAGATCAAAGAGTATGGCCTTTGGTATGGATTGAATCTCAATGTAAAGAAAACAAAAATCCACATCACTGGACCAATAAAAACATTCTTATCAATGGAGAAAAGATTGAAGTTTTCAAGGACTTCATTCTTCTTGGATCAACTATCAACACTCATGGGAGCAATAGTCAAGAAATCAAAGGATGTATTGTATTAGGCAAATTGGCTGCATAAGAACTTTTTTAAAGTATTGAAGAGCAAAGATGTCAGCTTGAAGACTAAGGTGTGCCTGACCCAAGCCATGTGTGGCTAGATTGAATATATTCTATATGGGGGATGAAGGCAAATTATGAGGAAATTAGAGGACAGACATGTAGGCAGAATGGAACCTGAAATAATTCTACACTGTAAGGAGCTCTGATAGCACAGTGGTTACAAATTGGGCTGCTAATCTCAAGGTCAGCAGTTTGAAACTACCAGTTGTTCCATGGGAGAAAGAGGAGGCTTTCTGCTCCTGTAAAGATTTACAGCCTCAGAAACCCTGTATAGGGTCATTATGAGTTGGAACCGACTCCACGGCATGTTAACAACAACACTTTAAATATTTTCATTAAATGGTAAAGGAAGATTTGCACATATGATAGAGGTAAGAATCTTAACATGGATTTAATGTGATTCATTTTATTATAGATTAACTGTGTAGTTCAAATTTAATCACATGTGTCCTTAAAAGATAATGAGGAAGACAAGAAAATCAAAGAAAGAAATGTGAAGAAAGAAAATGGACAGCATCCAAGCAATGCAAGCATCTGTAACAGCTGCATTCTTGCATAAAGCTTTAGTGAATGTATCTCTAATGACAACTTTACTTTAGTTCCCAAAGACCCACTTCATCATCTTTTAGAACTATAAGGTAATAAATCTGTGATGTTTTAAGTCATTTAATTTGCAAAATGTATAGCAATAAAGTAGGAAGCACATACAGCCAGATCTAAAAAGCGTTTTTTTACAATAACAATGCTAATAAATATTAGTAAATTTAGCATCTGGGTAGAAAAAATGAATTATATTTATGCCATAAAGAAACAATAAATGCAAACGAGTCATAAAGATGGCAGATGATAATCAACTGTTTCATTACCTTTAAACATGAGTTAAAAGAAAGATACTGTAAGAGTGGACTAAATAAAAGACCAGACTATATCTTGTCTATAAGAAATATATGTTTAATATAAAGAAAAAGATAGATTAAAAATAAAGGAATGGAAGAAATGTATCATAGTAAATTTAATCAAAAGAAAGCTGGTGTAACTATATAAATTTCAATCAAAGCAGACTTCAAATAAAAAAAAAATTGAAGGGGAAAAAGGAAATTACAAAATAATAAAAGAATCAATGTTCCAAGAAGATATGATAATTGTTTATGTATGTGCATTTGACAAGAGAAAATTAAAATAAGTGAGTTCAAAACAGATAGAACTGAAAGGAAAAATAAGTAAAACTACTATTGTAAAAGGAGAGTTCAAAATCTTCTTTTCAGTACTTGGTAAACCAAGAATCAGAACAATCAGAATATTAGCACAAAGATAGTTTTCTTACATAGCATTAAAAATCAACTGAAGTATAACTGGCATGCAAATAACAATCAATCACCAAAGTGCATAATTCATATTTTCCTCAAGCTCACATGAAACATTGACCAAGAAAAGCCATAGGATGCATCTCAACAACTTAAAATAATATAAGGCATGCAAAATATGTTCTCAGGCTTCAATGGATTTAAATTAAATATCATTAATAGAAAATTACCTGAAAAATCCAAAATATTTGAAAATTGAACAGCACATTTTCAAATGAAAATTTTCAAAGAATCCTCAAATTGGTGTGAGGAAATCAATGCAGCATTTAGAAGAAATTCTACAGGATTAAATGCACACATTAGAAAACAAGAAATATTGAAAATCACTCATTTAAATTTCCACATTGGTAAACAAGAGAAAAAAAGAATAAAATTAAAATAAGCAGAAGAAAATCAATAATAAAAATGTAAGTAGCAGCAAATAAAATGGAAATCAGGAAAATAATAGAGGAAATTGATGAAACAAAAAAATTGGGGCATTGGAGATATTCATAAACTGAAATCACTCTCACCAGTCTAAAAAAGATAAAAGGAACAAATTACCAATTAGAAATTAAGGAAGAATTAACATCACAAGTTTTTCCCCATCACATTTAAACCATAATAAAAGAATACTATAAATAACTATTTGCCCACTGATTTTAAAAGTTGATTAAATAGGACAATTGATAAAAAGATATAAACTTCCAAAACTCATATACAAGGAATTAAATAATCTGAATAAGCCTATATTTATTTTATTTATTTATTTTTAGGCCTATATTTATTGATGAAATTAAGTAAATTATTAATAGTCTTTCAAATAAGAAAGCCCAAGCTCAGATGTTTCACTGGTGATTTCTACCAAACACCTAAAGAATCTAATTATAGTACAAATACATTAAATAATTTGACTGGAATGGGGAGGAGCTTGTGGAATGTATTGACATGGGTAATTTTGGAAGAGAGTTGTTTTTGTTAAGTCCATCAAGTTAATTCTGACACATAGAGATGCTGTGTAGGGTTTCTGAGGAGGAACTGTATAGGGTTTGAATTGCGGAGATTTTGATTCAAAGTTCAAAGCTGATCCTACAGTGCCACACTGGGAGTCCTTGAAAATGAGTAGATATATATGAACAAGAGCCAATGATACTGGAGGACTAAGGTGCGCCTGACCCAAGCCATGGTATTTTCAATAACCTCATATGGATGCAAAAGCTGGACAGTGAATAAGGAAGATATTAGAAGAATTGATGCCTTTGAGTTGTGGTGTTGGAGGAGAATACTAAAAGTGCCATGGACTGCCAAAAGAACCACTAGATCTGTTTTGGAAGAAGTGCAGCCAGAGTGCTCCTTGGAGGCCAGGATGGCTAAGCTTTGTCTCTCATACTTTGGACATATTGTCCGGAAGAAACAGTCGCTGGAGAAGGATGCCATGCTGGGTAAGGTGGAGGGTCAGAGAAAAAAAGGAAGACCCCCAACGAGATGGATCGGCCAGGTGGCATCATTGATGGCGTCAAATGTGGCGGCGGTAGTGAGGTTGGCCCAGGATTGGACATTGTTTCGTTGTGCTGTGCATGGGGCCGTTATGAGTCGGTTCCGACTCGATGGCACCTGACAACAACAACAGGTAAAGCTAAAGTCAAAAACTCTTCATAGACTTTGCAATCTAATTGATAAAATTGTTTCCTATGTGAGAGAAGAACCCACCAACTGCTCCATGAGATAAAAATGTGTCAGTCTGTTTCCATAAGGATTCTCAACTTTGGAAACCCTGTGGAGCAGATCTACTCTTCATTCCAGGTTACTTTGAATCCAAATTGACTCAAAGGCAATGGCTTTTGTTTGGATATGTGGCAATGTTTAACAAGTTGGGACTGGAACATGTATATGGATAAAGTAAACGGAATGTGAATATTCTAACTGCTGAAGTGATAATTTATAGATAAGTTGTGAGAGGAATTTAGAATTATCCATGTGGTAATGGCTTGCAATTGTTGTTAAGTGTCATCAAGTTGGTTCTGATTCATAGGAACCCTTTATAGTGTTTCTAAGGTTTCAAATCTTCACAAGAGCAGAAAGCCTTGTCTTTCTCCTGTGAAACAACTGGCAGGCTTGAACTGCAAACATTGTGGTTCGCAGTCACTCCGTGTTTGGAGCCACTCCTGGTAATGGCTTAGTGGTAGGGATATCCATTAGCACTAGTGTTTAGCTTAACATAGAGATAACACCATATAGAAATATTATATATACGTGTATTATTAGCTTATTTTTACATTAATAATACTAGTGGTGGTTATGTGCCGTGGAGTCCGTTCTGACTCATAGCGACCCTGTACAGGGTTTCCGAGGCTGTAAATCGTTACAGGAGCAGAAAGTCTCATCTTTCTCCCGCGGAACAGCTGTTAGTTTTGAACTGCTAATTTTGCGGTTCACAGCCTGATTCGTAACCACTATGCTACCAACTAGCCATCTATATTTATTTGCTCCCTAGGTTTATTGTAAGTCCCATATACTATACTATTACTTTATAACAACATGTAAAAAAAGAAAGTATAACACTTATGAAAATCCCTTGGAGGCAGGTGCAGTTGGTAAGCAAATGTATAAGGTGGGCTTCTGTTGTTTGTATAAAAATATAATACGCTTGCTTGCTTTGGCTTGTTAAGTGCCAATTAATCGGTACTGACTCATAGCGACCCTTTATAGGGTTTCCAAAGAGTGGCTGGTGGGTTTGAACCACCAACCTTATGATTAGCAGTCCAGAGCTTATCCTACTAAGCCACAACAGAACCACATTAAAAATACAGTATGTATTCATATATTTCCTTGCTTTATCAACCTAGAGGTCTAAGTAGCCCTAAAACCCCAATAGCAATGGATACATGTAAGAATGAGATCTGGATTTCTAATATTATTCTCCAATAAAAAAAAATAGGGTTGGTAAATGAAACATACAAAATCAGCTTAAAGCATCTTATAAAGTAAGAAAGAAAATAGTACACACATGCCCACACATTGGTAGAGGTATGTCAAAGGGAACAGGATACAACTGAAAGATATTCTAGTAACCAGAGCACCCAATAATGAAAACATATTTACTGCTACTGTATGAATTCCAATTCATAGAAACACTACAGCACAAAGTAGAACTGCTCCTTAGGTATTTCAAGCCTGAAAATCTTTAGGGGAGCATAGAGTTTCATCTGTCTCCCACAGACCAGCTGGTATGTTTGAACTGCCAACCATGTGGTTAGCCCAATACGTATTCCACACCACCAGCAAGGCCCCTTAAAGTACCCAATAAAAACAAAATAAGTAGTAATAGATGATAACTCAAAATGTAAAATGAATATCCATGAGTTTGTACTAACATTAAAAAAAAAAAATGCTGTTAAGCACTGTGATTCAGTTTCAACTCATAGCCATCTTGTAGAAGGTTTCTGAGATATAAATGTTGGCAGGGGAAGAAAGCCATCACACTCTGATAGTAGCAAGGGACAAAGAACAAATAAATACAAACAAAGTCCACATGCACCCTCAAAGGGGTGGAATGTAACTTGCCAATCCATAAACTTGGGCTGCATACAGCAGCTTCCCTCCAAACAAAGCAGTAGAATTGGTTTTGTTGTTAGTATCCATCAAGCTGATTCTGATTCATGGTGACCCATGTGTGGGATAAATGTAGTTGCATGGAAGGGGTTGCAATCAATGAGATGAAACAAATTGCATGACTTGTTGTATATAAAACTGATGATCTGTCTTCTCTGTATACCTTCACTCAATTTACAATTTTTAAAAAAAGAAAAGATAATACAAAGAATAGTCAGAAGGGAAGGAAGGAAGAAAGGAGAAAAGCTATAAACAATGTGAACAAATAATCCTTATCTGTTTAAAAAATGAGTGAAAGAACTGAATTAGATCGACTATGTATGTATAACTAATAATTTGTCTTTGTTAAGTGCCATCAAGTTGGTTTTGGATCATAGTGATCCTGTAAAAGGTTTCCGAAGAGCAGCTGGTGAATTTGAATTAAAGATATTGCAGTTCAAACTGACTTTCAGTCAAGATGATGTTTGAGTACTCCCAGAAGAGCCCTGGAGGAAAGGCTCTACTTAAAAAAAGGCCATGATGTGAAGAGATGGAACAGTTGGGGAATTTAGACACAGAGAGGGAGAGGTGCTGTGTGATGAAGACCGGAGAGCAGGCTTGTAGTGTTTGGTTGATGATGCATGGAGGGAATTGTAACCATAGCAATGAAACGATATACAATAAGATGAATGTAAAACTAATGTTCTCCCATGTAAACTATCACATAATTCACAATAAAACATTAAAAAAAAAAAAAGCCACTGAAAACCCTATAGAGCATAGTTCTACAATGAGTTTCAATGAGTCAGAATTGACTTCATGGCAACTAATACTGGTTTAAATTCTCAGGTCTATGTTTTTCACTTAAAATATGCACAATCACTTTCATCTATAAAATTTGATGCTTCTATTATTTTACAGTATTTCTTGGATTCTTAGGAATGTATGTCTGATGTTTCTACTCCCTTATGAGAAAAATCTATTGTGAATTATTCACTTGCAAATAAAACACTAAGTGGGATAGTTTATTATTCAAGATTTTTATAACGTTGCTAAAGTAAGATGGATCATAGTTGAAAGCAGAGAATATAAGAATACCCGTGCTTTATTTACTATGCAAAGGTTTTTGACTGTGGACCATGACAAGCTATGGATAACATTATAAAGAATGGCTATTCCAGAATACATGATTGTGCTCAGGAAAAACCAGTTTATAGACCATGAGGCAGTCATTTGAATGGAATAAGGGGATACTGAATTTAAAATCAGATAAGTTGTGCACCAGATCTGTATTCTTTCACCACACTTATTCAATTTGTATGCTGTGCAAATAATTTGAGAAATCAGATTCTATGAAGAACATGGCTTCAGGATTGGAGGAAGAATCATTAACAATCTTTAATATGCAGTTGATACAACTTGGCTTGCTGAAAGTGCATAAGACTTAAAATACTAACTGATGGAGATCAAAGTCCACAGTCTTCATTGAGTATCAGTTGCATCTCAATGAAAAGAAAGCAAGAATCCTCAACACTGAAGCAATAAATAACATCGTGATAAATGGTGGAAAGATTGATGTCAAAGACTTTGTTCAGATCAACCATCAACACTCATTGAGGTAGCAGTCAGAAAATCAAACTGTATTAATTAGGCAAATCTGCTGCACAAGTTCTCTTTAAAATGTTTAAAATCAAAGACTTCAGTTTTAGGGCTAACGTTTACCTAACATAAGCCATGGTATTTTCAGTAACGTCATATGCATGTGAAAGTTGAACAGTGAATAAGGAAGACCATAGAAGAACTAATACATTTGAGTTATGGTGTTGGAGGAGAATATTGAAAGTACCACGGACTACCAGAGAACAAACAAATCTGTGTTGGAGGAAGTAAAGCCAGAATTCTCCTTAGAAAAAAGAATGGTGAGACTTCATCTCTTATACTTTGGACATATTATCAGAAGGGACATGTTATCAGGAGGGATACCTAGTCACTGGAGATGGACATCATGCTTAGTAGAGTGGAGGGCCATCAAAAAAGAGGAACACCTCAAACAAGATGAATTGGCACAGTGGCAACAGCAACACATTTGGTTATATCAACAATTGAGGATAACACAACACAGATCTGTGTTTTGTTGTGTTGTGCATAGGGTCACTATGAGTCTGGATCAACTAGATGGCACCAAACAAGTATAGATGTATGTCTATCTTGAAGAAAATGTACATATCTATGTATTTAGTGATTCATGTTTATTGTTGCTGTTGTTATTTGCTGCTTAGTTGGTTCTTAATCGTAACTACCCTGTATAAGGTTTCGGAGGAGCAATGTTGGATTTGAACTGCTGACCTTGTTCGAAGTCCAGTACTGATCCTACAACCACATCAGGAGTTCACACTTTCATATAACATGATTTAATTTATGTATAATGAATGGATAATGCTGTATTTCTATCAACTAAATATTCTCATAAATGCAATGTTGCCACATATTCTGTGAGACATCCAAAATATTAGATCTTTAGCCAAATCCATCATAATCCCATGGCACTGTTGTCATAACTACTCTTGTTTTCTCATCTTACCTCTGTATTTACTGCAGTCACACTTACATACATTTGCACATTAACTCTGGATTGTATTTACACTCAAGCTTGGATTTGATGCCGTATTGTATTTTGATGGGACATTTTTGTCTTGTCATGGACTCCATTTTATTCTGTTCTGTTGCCCTATTACACTCTTCATTGCAACTAGTATCACCCTGCACCCGCATAAAACTTCAATGTGCTCTCAGAGATATCACAGTGAGACCCCTTTTATAAGCTAATAGCTGAATGAAAATTATGATTCCTATTAACTTTATCAATGAATCCACATACAAATAATGCACACTGAACCCTAAGATCATATTAAATAGATCTTAGTCTGATTTAAATAATACTTCATAATCATATAGTTGTGGTAAAAAATACCTTTTTGCTGTTTAGTCAAAAGTATTTACTTAAGCATTAGGCTGAATCAATATAGAATGATTTATACTGAAAGTAACTTTTTGTAATAGAGCTCTACATCCTAATATTCGCTTTTTGTCTTTTAAAGGAGAAATATTATTGCTTAATATTTGACCATAACATTTAGATAAAGAGGAAGTTATTGTGGCTACTTAGACTCATATAGACTAGACATTGGTAAGGATCAATAGCAATTTTATTCATCTGACCTCAAATTTAATCTAAATTTTATTCTCTCAGATGTGGTTGGATAAACCATTTCCAAAATGTAAGACTGAAACAGTGAGTCTTAAAACTATTCTGTTCCAAAAAACAAAACAAAACAAAAACTTCTGTACCTTGTCTGGACTTGGATTCCGAAGTACTAGTCAAGACAAAAAAGAGTCCATTTTTTTCCCCCAAACATCTCTGTAACTATAATTACCAATTGCTCTTGATTCTTTTTTTCTCCTATCAAATAATAATACCACCATCTAGACAAGCATAAATTAAAAAACAGGATGTTTTATTTAGAAAATTTATGACATGAGCTTTGGTTCCAGCGACTTGTAAAACCCTGAAATTGAAGAATGTTATTAAGAAATACACCTCACTTACTTTTATGAGCAACAGTGTAGGGAAGAATGGGAACAGAGAAATTCAAAAGAATTGTAAAGTTTTAACATTACCAAGGTAAAGTGCTCCAAATTAGGATTTTTTCATGGTTCACCTATTCCACCACACTGTCTATAAACACTCCCACGTGAGTTGCCATGTCTCCAAAACTGGTAATTTCATCTGGGCAAGCCACAAGAAGTTAAAACACACTCACACACACACATATACACACACATACACACCTAGGATAAGAAAAATAAATAAACCAGCTTATTTTCATTATTGATCTTGCCATAATGTAAATTTTATAAACACAATTTAAATAAAGCAGTGACTATAAAAATAATGTTATCCTTGTGCACAGGATTACGTACTTGGGGTGTACATATTTGAACTTTGGCCCTGAGTAGAAATAAATTTTGTTCTCTTCCCATCCTTCTTGGTTTTAAGAAGACTTCACAAAAATCTTATAAAAAGAAGCTTAAGGTGTAACTATATACCATTGGGGGAGTATAACAGCATTAAGAAATATATGATCAATGTGGTTAATGTAGGCAATCCTATCAAGAAGCTCCTTTTTTTTTTTAATCAATAAAGTGTGATTTTTACTTTAGTGCTTTATAAAATCATCAAATGAAATTATGATTTAGAAGGAGTCTTAAAATAAAACTGTATATTTCAACATTCTCCTTTATTGATAAAGGAATAATTTTCTTCCTAGTTTCTTCTACTATAGTAAAAAAACACAAAAACAAATCCTTATCTGTAACTCTATGTTATTTCTTGTGGGGCACTGTAGAATAAGCACTACACGGCAAGGTCGGTTTGAACCTCAAGGTATGGAGTTCAGATTCAGGAACCATTCCTCAGTAACCCTATATACAGCATTGCTATGCGTTGGGACCCACTTGACAGCACTTAAAAACAAAAACAAAAAGTGGTGGTTTTGACTCACAGTGACCCTGGATGGGGTTTCTGAGGCTGTAAATCTTTAAGAGAACTGAGAGCACTGAAAGCTGGTGGATTAGAACTGCTGACTTTGCATTTTATCAGCCCCGATGTGTAACCCACTATGCCACTAGGGCTCCTTCCTTATTGCTATAGAATAGCACAAACTGAAAATTATATGGTTTCATATTTTAATGTTCTGAGTCCTGGTGTGGCACTGTCACATAAGGTTGGAGGTTCAAACCCACAAGGTTGCTATGAGTTGGAACAGACTCAATGATACTTAACAACAACATTTAATTATAAAAACTAAAACCCAGTGTCACTGAGTTGATTTTAACTAATAGCTACCCTACATAGAATTTCTGATACTACAAATCTTTATAGGGGAGCAGAAAACTTTATCTTTCTTTTGAGGAGTGGCTGGTGGGTTTGAGTTGTCAACCTTGAGACCATGCTGTTAACAGTCCAAACATGCAGGGCTTTATAGGAATATGTATTTTAAATATCAACTGTAGCATTTTACTTTAGTTTTCTAGGTTAGTGATAAAATTATTTTTGAATCTATAGAATTAAAATCTATTTCAATGCAAAACTTCTTCTAATTGTTTCATAGATCTATGTTTAAAAAAAATGTTGAGAAAATTGGCTTCAATTATTCTTTGATTTTTCAGAATTTATGCACATAAGAATGCAGAAAAAGGAAAATGCTTTATGATGTCATTTGAAAACATTCTAAGTAGAGATCAACATTTCAGTATGTACCATTCACAGGTTTACATTCTGTATGGTGCTTGATATTAATAGCCATGATTTCTGTGAACAATATACAAAGTTTCTTTTGATTCAAACTGGCTTTGTAGGGGGGGTGGGTGAGATGCTATTCTCTTTTTCCTCCCAACTATTGTTGTTCTTCATGATAGTTATTTGGGTTTATTTTTTTTTTTTATATTGTGAATTATATATTGGAAGGAATCCTTATCTGTATCTCATCTCCTTTCACTTCCTCGAGATTTTTTTATTGCTCAGTTTCCCCTTGTCTCCCTAAATATCCCCTCCCACTAATTCAGGTTTATCCAAGTGTAAACAATTAAGAAAAGGTGTTGAAATTATTTTTCTACATACATATCAAGTTTTCTTTGCAGTCTTTCTCCTCTTGCATGCATCCATTTCTAAAATGTTCCTGTGCCTAAAGCCAGATGCCCTTATTTCTTTCAACACTTTTGTTGTAAATCAAGTGAAGGGTTTTGAGCAGTTCATCAGTTTTTTACATTCATCAAATCATACAGTTCGTTTCAGCTCAATGATTGCCATTCCCTTTATGTAACAACAATTATCCCACTTCCTCCCTCTGACTCTTATTTCCATTCCACCCTCCTTTGCGACCTTTCTGAGCTTTGTCCTTAAGTTAATGTTGTCCTTTTGATCACTCATTTGATTATTCAAATGTTGTCCGTTTGACCATTCCACTGTGAACATATTGTACTGGTGTGTTGTTGTCCCCACTATACACCTATTTACTACTTGACTGAAAATTGGGTCACAAAGGTGAGTTCACTTCTAGATCTGAAGGTTTGCTGACTGCCATAGTTTCTGGTACCTCCAGTCTATTTCTGACCATTAAGTCTGGTCTTTTTTATAATTTTGAGTTTTGTTCCACACTTCCATACACTTAATCTGATCCCTTTCAGAGAAGTTACCAGTGGTAACTGTTGTTGTTGTTGTT
>NW_006408567.1:651326-653268 GCF_000296735.1 Chrysochloris asiatica
ATTTCAAGCCTCTTAATTTTCATTCCTCTTCTTTCCTCCATACATGGAGAGACTAATAATTGTACCATTCATGATCTCAGTTGATACTCACCAAAGTAGGATGTAGAACATTGTCTTTGTCTGACTGTTGTTGTTCTGTGCCTTGGAGTCAGCTCTGACTCATAGCGACCTGTGCAGGGTTTCTGAGGCTATAAATCTTTACAGGAGCAGAAAGCCTCATCTTTCTCCCGCGGAACAGCTGGTAGTTTCGAACTGCTGACCTTGCCGTGCTCAGCCCATTTCGTAACCATTACGCTACCAGAGCACTAGGTTATGCCAATTTGCCATGGCTTTTCCTGAGTCTAGGGTCCTTAGCCACCATGCCTAGAAACTCATTGCCTCAAGCTTGTTTAGAATGTTTAAGAAGTTTAAATCCTTTTTACCCCTTGCATGTTCTACCACATTCATAGATGTGTTTGCAGTAAAGATACAAATGTCAAATCTTTATTATATTTGTAGGTATAATCCCACTCTCCCTCCCATACCTATTCAGCATGTGTATCTGTCCCTGTATCTACCTGTAGAATACTGTTGTTGCAGGATTGTATATATACCAGTATTTACCTCTATTCCCTTAACCCTTGCTTTCCTCCCTTGTCTTCATCATTCTTTATCCATCATCCCTCATTTTGCATACTACTTTCCTGTCACCCATGTGAATTACTCTGCCCTCCCATCCACCCACGATAACCATCAAAGAATGTTTTTTTTAGCATAAAAACATTTTCTTGAGTTTTTATTATAATGGTCCCATACAATACTTGTCCTTTTGTGATTGACTAATTCCACTCAGCACAATGTTCTCCTGGTTTTGAACAATGTAAACTGCTTCCAGTGACTTTATGTTTCACTTATAACATCTTTACTTCCCAAACTACTAGTATAATCCTGTTTAAAATATCTCATCTGAGATCCAAAAATATATTGGCAATTATTCAATGGATTAAACCATCTGATTCCGTTCACCCTTAAACTATTAAATCTTTCATTCACAACTTTATAATTTCTCTCATTTACTCCCCAAACAAATAAAATCATGAGTTCTATATTGGATTGTCATCTTCATAATTCTATAAAATTTTGATCCTTTTTACTCTCTTGAATCAATCTCATTCTTTATTAACACTGGTACTATCTATGTTAGACTTTCAACCCTTGTTGTAATCGGTTAACAAGTTTTTCAGTCACTATTCTTGGATCTCTGTAACATAGCCTATATATATGCTAGTGGCAGGGAAACTTTTATACAAAATGCATTTAATTCTGTGACTCATTTAATTTTAAATTCTTCAAAAATACACTATTACACAAAACCATGTTTCTCAATTCCATAAAAATGGCCTCCCTGAACATTTGTTTGCTGAGGCTGGAAGCTATATTACCAGTATTTTAAATACCAATCTTGCAGAGTAAGACAGACTAGGAAGACAGAGATGCACAATACTTCTGAATGGTTAGCCCCTGAAAACCTTATGAATAGCAGTATAACATTATCAGATATACTGTTGGGAGTTGAGCTCCTCAGGTTGGAAGGCACTCAAAGAGAACCGGAGAAAAGCTGCCTCCTTAAAGTAGTGTTTGGCTTAATTTAGTGAATTGCGCAAAGCTGTTCAGACCTTCATTTGCTGAAGTGGCACAACTCAAAATGATAAGAAACAGCTGTAAATATCTATTAATGATCAGAACATGGACAGTATGATGTATCAATCTTGGAAAATTACAAGTCATCAAAAATTAAGTGGAATGAATAAACATTGATATACTAGGCATTAGAGAGCTGAAATGGACTGGTATCGGACATTTTGAATTGGACAATCATATGATTTACTATGCCGAAAATGACAAATTGAAGAAGAACAGTGTCCAATTCATGATCAAAAAGAGCATTTCAAGATCTCTCTTG
>NW_006408567.1:654048-662224 GCF_000296735.1 Chrysochloris asiatica
TTTATGAGGAAACTGTACCTAGACTAAGAGACAAGGGCTACTGAATGATTTAAAATCAGGAAAGCAATGCACCAGAATTGTATTCTTTCACCATACTTAGTCAATTGTATGCTTAGCAATTAATCTGAGAAACTGGATTACATGAAGGAAAGCATGGCAAGAGGATTGGAGGAAGGCATTAACAACCTATGATATAACAAACATTGTGCCTGGTAAAGCTGAGGGTAAATGAAACCCGGAAAGCTTACCAATGAAATGTACTGACACAGTGTCAGTAACCATGGGTTCAACAGTAATAAATGTGAGGTTGGCTCAGGACTGGGCCATGTTTCACTCTGTTATGCTAAGTGCCATGATGATTTTGAAAATACTTGATGGCACTTAACAACCACAACCACAACAACATGAACCTTTATAATTTCTTCCTGTTCTAGCTAATTAATCTGCTACAACCCACCAATAACTCCTAATTCAGGCCTAAACAACCTCGTGTAGTTCATTGAGTGAAGTAAATATATTCAAGAGAATGAGATTTGAAAGGCTATCTCAATCAACAATCATGTATCTTCCTTTAGCAGGGGAAACTTGGAGTTCAAGTACTTGGAGAAGAAGACAAAGCCTGTCTCATTCTACAACCTGGGATTCCCTTCTTTCTTATGAACAGTCATTCATTGTTGTCTCTACTTTAAATTCTCTATCTTGGTTCCATGGTTCTATCATAATATTGTAAATCATATTTTCTTATGATGATGATGACACTAAATTAAAACTATTGGCTAAAACTGTTGAGCATATACAGTATGCCAAGAACTCTTCCAAATAATCTATCTACAATATTTCCTTGAATCAGTGTATGTTAAGGAATATCCTTATTCTACAGACCAGATAACAGATACTCAGAGAAGCTAAGTCTTACACCAGGGTTATTCAATTTATATATTCAAGCTAGTATTTAATCCAAAAGCTGCCTGAGTCCAAATCCTTTTTTGTTTTTTTTCCTTTTTTTCCTATTATATGACTCTACCTTTCCTACTAAGGAGCTCTGGTAATGTAGTGGTTACGAATCAGGCTGCTAATCTCAGGGTCATCAGTTCGAAACTACCAGCTGTTCCATGGGAGAAAGAGGAGGCGTTCTGCTCCAGTAAAGATTTATAGCCTTGTAACCTGTGTATAGAGTCACTATGAGTCAGAACCTACTCCATGGCACATAACAACAACAACAACAACAACAACCTTTCCTAGTGCTTGAATTCCAGATTTCTTCTACTAAGAAAAATTGTTTTTGTCAAATGCTGTCAAGTAGGTTCTGACTCTTAGGGACCCTGTATAGGGTTTCTGAAGTGCAGCTGGTGGGTTTGAACTGCCCTCTTGTGGTTAACAATCCAGTGCTTATCCTTATTTCATATCAGGAATCAACCAGGGAAAGTAGATACATGATAATTAGTTGAGAGCAACTGTTGAGCCTCACTGTCTAGAATTTATTTGCATTAACTTTTCTGTTTTCATGTTATGCTATGAAGTATATACATACCTCTTGTGAAATAAGTGTTAGTAACCTGCATCTTTCATGCCTAGTGCTTAAAATGTTTCCAAACTACCTTAAATATTGAAGCTCACTGAAGAAGGGTGAGTAATGAGGAAGCCAAGATATTCTACTTTGTGGTCTCCTTCTGACATCTAGTGGTTGGAATTGGGAAATATGAAAAAAAAATCAGAATTACATAGTGCCAAGGGATATAAACTGGGCTATATGAAAAAAATACATGGCACCAGGATTGAGGAAGACTCATTAACAACCTGTGATATGCAGATGATACAATCTTGTTTGCTGAAAGTGAAGAGGACTTAAAATATTTACTGATAAAGGTCAAAGAGCACAGCCTTCAGTATGGAGTACATCTCAATGTAAAGGAAAAAAATCCTTACAACTGGGCCAATAAACAACATTCTTACCAATGGAAAAAAAAAAATTGAAGTTGTCAAGGACGTCATTCTTCTTGGATCAACTATCAACACTCATGGAAGCAGCAGTCGAGAAATCAAATGACGTATTGCATTAGTCAAATCTGCTGCACAAGACCTTTATCAAGTGCTGAAGAGTAAAGATGTCAATTTGAGGTATCAACAGATCTGTGTTGGAAGAAGTGCAGCCAGACTATTCCTTGGAGGTCAAAATGGCCAAACTTCATCTCTCATGCTTCAGACATATTGTCAGGAGGGACCAGTCACTGGAGAAGGATAAAATGTTTGGTAAGGTGGAGGGTCACAAAAAAAGAGGAAGACCCACCGCGAGATGGATTGGCAGCATCAATGGGCTCAAGCATGGCAACAATAGTGAAGTTGGCCCAGGATCGGGCAGTGTTTCATTCTGCTGTGCATAAGGTCGTTATGAGTCAGTACCGACTTGATGGCACCTAACAACAAGGAACAAACTCCTATTGGTCTGGAATCTTCATCCCAAACAATAAAAGGAAGACTCCTACAGAGTTGTGCCATCCTTCACTGCCAAAAAGAAGTAAAAGCAAGGTGCTACTTTAATATGTTATTATTTTTGAAGTACATGTCAGGGAATCATAAGATTTGTGTGTGTTGAGCAATCTTTGCTCACTGGGGCTTCTAACACCTTCTTATTTGTCTATAATCCTTCATTTGAAGTTCTGAGTGGAATAATCAACATTAGATACAACAGTAAATAAACCCTTTTTAGTATTCTTTCTCATACTCTTTATTTGACAGCAAATGTTCTATATAAATGCACGTATGAAATGTAAAGTAATGCCATTAAAATACATGGACAGCATAAAAATTATGTTTTTAAATACACAAATATTAATCTTTCTATAAAGGTTATAAGTTTTGAGTCTATAGAGCAGACACAAGGTTTAGGTCCTTGACAGGAAATGATCTTGAATAGTCCTGGCAGTAGCTTTTAATCCACTTACATGTTGTTGTTGTTGTTAAGTGCTGTTGCGTTCATTCCAACCCATAGCGACCCTGTATAGGGTTTCCAAGGAGTAGCTGGTGAGTTCGAACCACCGACCTTGCAGTTCAAATGACTTTGCAGTCTGATGCATTAGCCCATAGCGCACACTAGGACACCCATACTTACATAATAGAAAATGGAAAATGACACAGCCAATATCTTAGAGATGCTTCAAGGATTTGAGAAAGATCATGGGGGAGGTAGAGTAGAACTGAGACTCAGAGGAACGGTGAGCAGCGAAAAGCAAGCAGGCACTGAATTCAGGTGAACTGAATGAGAATCCTACCTCACTGTTAAGCTTCTGTGTGATCCTGAGTAAGCTATATAACTGTTTGGCATTTTGGTTTTTTCATTGTGTGGAAGCAGAAAAACTTCATGGTTTCTATTTCGTATCTACTACCTATCAAGGTGGTAAAAGAGCTGACTAGAGCATTTCAAAGGACAGCTAGAAAAGACAAAGTTAAATATTTTGACAAAATATGAAAACATCTGGAGTTAGAAAACCAAAAGGGAAGGACGTACCTGCTCAGCATTTCTCAAGCTGAGGGAATTGAAGAAAGCATTTAAGCTTTAACTTACAATACTGAAGCATTCTTTGGAAAAAATACTGAATGATGCAGAAAGCATCAAATGAAAACAGAAGGAATACAAAGAGTCAGTGAACCCAAAGAAATGGTCAGTGTTCAATAATTTCAAGAAGTAGCATATGATCAAGAGCCAACAATACTGAAAGAAGTCCAAGGTGCATTGAAGACATTGGCACACAACAAGACACCAGGAATTAATGAAATACAAATTGAAATCTTTCAACAAACTGAAGCAGAGCTGGAGGCACTCACTCATCTATGCCAAAATATTTGGAAGACAACTATCCTGCCAACTGATAGGAAGAGATCTATATTTCCCCATTCCAAAGAGAGGTGACCCAATGGATAGCAGAAAGCATCAGACAATATGATTAATTTTTCATGCAAGTAAATTTTTGCAAAAGGTAATTTAAAAAATAGCTGCAAACATAGACAAGGTTCTATGTTTAGGTTCAAGCTGGATTCAGAAGGGGACATGGAAGGAAGGATATCATTGCTTATGTCAGATGTAACGTGACTGAAAGTAGAGAATACCACAAAGATGGCTATGCAAAGACTTTTGATTGTGTAGATTGTGTAGTTCATGACAAGCTATGGACAAGCTCCATAACATTGTGGAGAATAAGTATTCTGGAGCACTTAATTATACTCATGAGGAACCTGTACAAAGTCCAGCAAGTAGTTTTTCTAACAGAACACAGTAACATCGAATGATTTAAAATTAGGAAAAGTGTTCCTAGGATTGTATTCTCTCACCATACTTATTGAATCTGTGTGATGAGCTAATAATCTGAGAAGCTGGATAATTGAAGAGAAATGTGGCATCAGGACTGGAGGAAGACTCATTAACAGCTTGCAATACACGGATGATACAACCTTGCTTGCTGAAAGCAGTGAGGATTTACAATAGTTACTGATGAAGATCAAATACCACAGCCTTCGGTATGGATTACACCTCAATAATCCACACCACTGGATTAATAAATAACTTTAAAATAAATGCAGAAAAGACTGAAACTGTTAATTATTTCATTTTGCTCAGCTCCAACATCAACACTCATGGAAGCAGCAGTCAAGAACTCAAGTGGCATATTGCATTAAGCAAATCTGCTGCACAAAACCTCTTTAAAGTGTTGAAGAGCAAATAGGTCAGTTTGAGGCCTAAGACATTCCTGACCCAAGCCGTGGTATTTGTAATAACCTCATATGCAGGTGAAAATTGGTCAGCGAATAAGGAAGACTTTTGAAGAATTGATGCATTTGAGCTATGGTGTTGGAGAAGACTATTGAAAGTACGACGGACAGCCAAAAAAAAACCCAATGTGTGTTAAAAGATATACAACCAGAATGCTCCTTGGAAGCCAGGATTTCCAGACATCAACTCTCATACTTCAGATACATTAACAGGAGGGACCAGTACCTGGAGAAAGATATCATGTATGGGAAAGTGGAGTGTCTTGGAAAAAGAGGAAGACTCCCAACAAGATGGATTGGCATAGTCATAGCAGCAATTGGGTCAAATGTAGCAAGGATTGTGCAGTTGGTGCGGGACTGGGCATTGTTTTGTTCTGTTGTGCATTGGGTCCGTATGAGTCAGTACCAACTCCATGACATCAAACAACAACAACATCTATCAATCATTTGTTGTACGTTGGTGGCTTACTATTGCTTTGATTCTGCCACCAATATTTCAAACAACAAGCAGGCTAAACCATGGTAAACAACTTACAGTGGAGCTTCTAGACTAAGAAGAAATGCCTGGAAATCTACTTCTGAAAATTAGTCAATGAATACCTTATGGGTCACAAGAGAACATTGCCTGACTCACTAGTTTTGTACATAATATCATCAGGATGGATCAATCACTGAAAAGGACATTATGTTTGATGTCATTGCCCAATCAAAGTAAGACTGATCCTTTTTGAGAAAAATTGACATAGTAGCTGCAACAATGAGCTCAAACATACTAACAATTGTGCAAATTGTTGGTATGTTTGAGCTCATTTATCTATGTATTATCTATCTGTCTACTTATCTTTCTATTATATCTCTATCTAATCTCATATGGTTAAGATTAGCATTGTACCTGGAAAGTAACATACAATGAATTATGACTCATTTTTATTTTATATTAAAAAAAGACAAAGTCTTCAGGTAAAATCTTATTATTCCCAGGGAAAAACAATGAACAAATAAAAAAATAAGTAATGATAAATATATTACTCACACTTCACCATTTCAAGATAATATCACAAGTTATTATAATGGTAATCCACTTGAAATTAATGGAGTATGGATTCCTAGGATTTATGTCATGCTAATGTGTACACTCTAGGATAAACACAGATCAGTTTGAACTACCAAGTCAGTAGTACAAATTCACCAGCTGTTCCTCGGAAACCCTATATAGGGTAGCTATGGATCAGAAACAACTTAAATGTACTTAACAACAACAGAAATATATCAGAAGTCCTTGAACTACAATGATTACTTATACATAAAATGTGACTGATTACTTATGGATGCTACTTATTAAATTTCCTATTGTGATAGAAAAGAACCTTGCTATAGAGAATTCTTTTAGTCACAAAATGAACCAAATTAAAAAGACATGTCTCCTGAATTGCAGCTATTTATACACATCAGCACCTAGGACATATCTTGAGTCACAGTAACTTTCTTTATGTATTATAAATGGAAAAATAGTCAATTAGTGTTAAGATTTCAAGGTCTATTGTTAAAGATTATTATATCAGTAAATCCTGGAATGAAGAGTAAGAAAAAAAATCACTCCACATAGGCTCAAAGGAGACTTTGTTGAAGATGTGGGTTTTCCTGTGATCTTTTAAGTAGGAAAGGGTGAGTGCTTGTTAAATCTGGGGGCATTGTGATGAGTGAACTGCAAGAGAGATTGATGATGGATCTGAAATCCCACAGAGGTTGTTTTGTCCTTGGCTTTGGGAAACTAAATGATAATCAAACCCTCTTTTCCAGAAGACTCTTTGTTCCTAACCCAAGTATCCTATTTAAGAGCCAAGAAGTATAGACCTTTTTAGCTATCTGTGAAACCTACTCTCTCCTATCTTCCTCCACATCCGTTTTCTACAAATATACACACTGGAGAAATTGTTTCCTAAGAAGTGTCTTGGAGTTTGTATGTGAGGCACAGTAAGAGGTAGGGTAGAGGAGGAGACATAGGGAGAGAGAAAGAGAGACAGAAGAAAAGAGAGGTACGTGTGTATAAGTGATGTTTGTGTGAGAGAGAGCCAAAACAAGAGAGAGAGAGAAACAGATTGAGAGGTAATATGTGTTTCTCTCCGTGCTCATGGAAGTGTTTCAAGAGGACTCAGCATTCACCTTCTCAGGATCATTTAATTTCAAATGTCATCTTTGCCTCCTTGTTATTTATCTACAAGAGATAGCTGACTGATTTAAATGCTGACCTTATACGAGGTTTGCATCTCCACCCTTGATATTTAACAGACCTGAACTAAACAAACCATATTCAGTTTGAGTCATTTTAAATTGTGGTCACTTTTTAACTCCATGTAAACTTTCTGGTTAAACCTTATTTCAAAGAGTAAAGAAATAATAGTCTGAACAAGTTTCTACCCTGTGATAGTTTTTCAATAAATATTGTTGATTGATTATCCTAAAATGGGATATATATTTGAGATTACAGACCTAACAGACTTAAATGGAATATGTAACATGCATTTAAATCTAAATTGAATGATAACATTAAAATAATGTTTATCCTCTGTATTGCTTATTTTTTTTCAGATGCTTCTCAATTTTAATTTGGTGTGACACTGTAAGATAAAGCACTGGATTGCAAGGTTGGTTTGAATCACAAGGTCAGGGGTTCAAACTCACTCACTCCTTGGAAACCCTGCACAGGATTGTTGTGAGTCAGACCCAATCAAAGGCATTTAACACAAGAATATCACATTTTTATCTTCTCTTAAATAAGTAAAGCCTAACGTGACTATCTCGTACTTGCCACCTTCTGGGGATTCAGTAAAAATTTTGAACTTCCTGATTCATTGAAAATAAGTTGTTGCTGTTGTTGTTATGGGCTGTTGAATCAGTTCTAATTCATAGCTACTCTGTATGGGATTTCTGAGGATGTAAATTTTTATCGGAGCAGAAAGTTTCATCTTTCTTCCATGGAGCAGTTAGTGGATTAGAACTGCTGACCTTGCAGGTAGAAGCTCAGTGCTTAACTCACTATGATAGCAGGGTTATAATAGATCCATGTTGTTGTTTTTAAGCACCACGGAGTTGGTTTCCACTGAGAGAAACCCATTATAGGTTTTCTGATGCTTGAAATATTTAGCAAGAGCAGAAAGCCTCATCTTTCTTCCGTGGAGTAGTTGGTGGACCCGAACCAATGACATTGTGGTTCCCAGCTCAATGCTTATCCTATGGGCCAACCGTGATTCCAATATATTAATAGCATTTAATCATACACAGGACTTCCTTTATTAAAATATGCTCAGATCCTAATAAAATATAAAACACCTGGCTGTTTCCAGTTTCTTATTGAAACTTTTCTTCTTATTGTATTGCATTTGCAATAGAATTTTAATTTTAAAATATATCA
>NW_006408567.1:663849-664995 GCF_000296735.1 Chrysochloris asiatica
ATATATGATAGAATGAATGTAAAAGTAATGTTCTCCCATGTAAACTATCACATAATTCACAATAAAACATTTAAGAAAAAAAAATGGAAATGAGAGTTTCATTGAAATTTTATTCATTATTAATCTCAGAATATGCTGGATTTATAGCATAATCTGGTTATAATGTGCTGAACTATGTGAATATTTGGCCAATTAATTGAGATAGCTCAACATAGTCATTAAAAATATGATTGAGTAAAAAGGACATTTCTGCTCTTTAGTGTTTTTGTGTTCCCAAACACACTCTGCATCTTTCATATTGTAAGGGGAAGAATGAAGAATCATGTAAATTGTTTCAACACCAGATACAAGAGTATTGTCTGTACAAGATTAAGGTAACATATCCTGGACATTTTATAGAAACCAAATTTATCATTTCAATTTTTCTACTGAATAAAATTTCTAGCAGAAATCCCCTACTCGTCACTTGTTGTTATTGTTGTTATGTGCCATCAAGTTGGTTCCTACTCATAGTGAACCTGTATAGGATTTCCAAGGAGCACCTGGTGAATTTGAACTGCCGAACTTGTGGTTCAAACCAACCTTGCGGTCCAGTGCTTTATCCCATAGCCCCACACTTACTATTACTAATATTGTTACTACTGTTGTTAAGTGCTTATGAGTTGGTTCTGACTCATAATGACATTGTATAGGGTTTCTGAAGAGTGGCTGGTGGGTTTGACCCTATTAGCAGTTCACTGCTTATACTACAGCACCACACCAAGACTCCTATACTCATATTGCTAAGTGCTGTTGAGTTGATTCAAACTCATAACACCCCTGTATAGGATTTGTGAGGAACAGCTGGTTGTTTTGAACCACAGACCAGCTAGGAGATCTGTTAAGAACCATAGCATCACACTAGGAGATCTGTTAAGTACTGTTGAGTCTGCTCTGATTCATAGTGACCTTATAGAGGAGCTGAGGTGGGTTTGACCACTGACCTTGCAGTTCAAACTGACCTTGAAGTCCAGTGCTTATCCTAAAGCACCACAACAGGACTTCAATATTGTTGGTGTCATTGTTAGGTGCCATCTAGTAGGTACTGATTCATAGCAACCCTATGCACAATAGAATGAAACACTGGGCCAACCTCACAATTGTTGC
>NW_006408567.1:666021-667516 GCF_000296735.1 Chrysochloris asiatica
CTACCAGAGTATGATGCTTCTGAAATTTAATCAAAGGACTCCTATAGTCAACAATAAATACTTATGTTTTGGTATTAAAAAAAAATTCAGCCCATCCAATGATACAGACTAGTCATACAGTTTAGTCAGCAGTTCACATCCACTTAGTGATATGCTCCCATTACAGCCTAAGAAACCCGATGAGGCAATTCTACTCTACATGAGTCAAAATCAGCTAGAAGTCACACAAATGCAGTAACTAAAGCACAAATCTAAATTCCAGACATCTACTTACTTAAATAAACCTTGGCGACACTTCAGGCCTTAACAAACTGTGCTTGACAACTAACTGAAAGGCTGATAGTTCAAATTCAACCATTGGTGGCATGAATGCAAGACCTGGCTATCTACTAACTGTAACATTAACAAAACAGTATTGCCATCCCTTCAATTCTGATTCATGGTGTCTTCATGTGACAGAATAGAAGTGCCTCATAGGGTTTTCAAGGCTTCCATCTTTATTGTAGTAGATCATACATCTTTCTCCTGTGGCAGGACTGATGGATTCAAACCCCCACAGTTTTGAGTAGCAGCCAAATACTTAGCCACAGCTCTGTAATCATTGACAAGCCTATAGAGAAGACAGGGGCTTTCCATGACTCAATGTCAATTTGACAGTAATGTTTTGTTTTTTTCTTTTTCCAAATTCCCCTAACTTGAGGAGCACTCTGATTCTGTAGGATAAGTGCTAGATGCTAACCACAAGATCAGTATTTTGGGCCTACCGTCCGCTCCACAAAGAAAGATGAGTCTTTCTGCTCTTGCAAAGATTTACAGCCTCAGAAACATCAGAACCTACTCCAAGGCACTTAACAACAACAACAACTGGAGACTGCTAGAAGCTTAGAAGCCTGTAGTGGAAGAAGTTAGTCTGGTGGCTTCTTTTCTCTTTTCCTAGTTTACCTTTTTCACTTCCTATGCTGTTAGCTAGGCCTCAGGAGAAGTTGATACTGTGTTTTGTTTTGTTTAAAGTTTTTATTGTAGATTGAGTGAAAGTTTACAGTGCAGATCATCAGATTTACATTCAACAAATCATATATCTTGTTTCATTACAATGCTTATAATCCCCTCCATGTACCATCAGTTAATAGTATTTCTCTCTATTCATCTTAGCTTTAAAAAACAAAACAAAACAAAACACTCAGGCTTATATAATAATTTTCACCACCAAATGGCACATTCTGCAAGTCTGCCTCCTGGCCACCAGCTGTCTGTCCCTCTCTTTCCATGAATCTAGAGTCCTCAGCTGTTCTCTTTCTTCATGTCCCCATCTCTGCCTCCATCTTTGTTGTCCCTGCTTTTCTGGATATGGTCTTGTATTCCACTTGTGCTCTTCTTCCTTGATGGTCATAAGGTCCTTTGTTTCTGGACTGTAAGATTAACTACTCCCGCGTTTTTGTTACAAAATTTCTACCTTTACAATTGAAACAGTCACAATTAGTCATGATAACAATTA
>NW_006408567.1:668604-698849 GCF_000296735.1 Chrysochloris asiatica
TCTTCCACTCACCAGTACACCAACATGGGTACCAGTAAGCTTACACATCTGCTCATGTGTTCTCTTTGAGTTTCAGTCTTAGAGAGGGATTCATCCTGAATGAACTTGATTATTTGCCTTGATGGCTTCCTGGTGTACAACTTGCTTATTCTTATAGTAGTCAGTCATACTGCCATTTTTGTTTTGGTTTTTCCTGATGATCTTTCTTTGAAGATGTATCTTCTGTCACTCTAGTTGTTCTAGGCTGTTCTGCTTGTCCTTTCTAGTGGGAATGTCCCACCTCAGAAGGTTCTAGATGGGGCTAAAGATTCCACCTAAGCTCCCAAATGTGCAAAGACTCAGCAGGAGGCCTGTTTCACTGGGCAAATTTCTAGAACCCCTTTTAGGTATTCCTATCAGTTATAGGTTGAAGATGGGCTTACAAGCTCTCTATAATCATATATTCTGATGTTTCTTTCTATCCAACTCATGTTTCTATTTTACGATAGTAGGCAAGGGAAACTAATATACATAAGACAGCCAAGCATCTTAGTATTATTTCCCCTCATCAAACTATGTCTTGATCCCTGTATCACAGAGCCCTGTTGCTCCAAGGTTCATCATGAATCACTATTTACCTCTGTTCAGTTTAGACCATGCACACCTGTGTCAATGTTCCCCTATCTACCTTGTTCTCCCACTGCCCCCCTTCTTGTGTACTGCCCTTCCCAACACCCAAACTATAATGTGTATGCCCCTACCCTGTGCTCTACCATCACTTCTCTCCATCTCACCAAACCCCACCCCCCCACACACACTCCAAGCCCCCTAGTTACCAATAAAGAATATTTTTTTTCTTTGATTTTAGTATAGGTATCTTTTCCTAAGCTTTTACAATAATGGTCTTATGCAATATTTGTCCTTTTGTGACTCACTAATTTTACTTGATATTGTCGTTTAATGAACATTGCTTTATGTTTAAAGTGCAATTGTAACATGATGAATATTGAAAGTGGAATTATGGGATATTATTGAAAATTTCTGAGATCTCTTCTGATGTCATCTTTGAAATAGTCTACTATGAATTAAATGTGTTCTTCCAAAGCATATATTGGATTCCTAACCCTTATACGTGTAGATGTAATCTAATCTAATCACTTAATTTAATATACTCAAATGTAATCAAATGGTGGCTCTGTAAAATAAGCACTGGACTGTGAACCACAAGGTTTGCAGTTCAAACTCACCAGCATCTATTCAAAACAAAGACGCAGCTTTATGCTCATGTAAAGATTCATACGCTCAGACATCTTATACAAGGTGACTAAGTGTCAAAACCTACTCAGTGACATTTAAAAAAGCAACAATGCAATCAGTCAGTCAGTTGAGATCCTACCAGAGTATGATGCTTCTGAAATTTAATCAATTCTAAACTATAAAAGTCAGCAGTTTAGACCCACTAGTCTCTCCTTGTAAATCCTACACTGAGCCATTATGGGTCAGAACCAACTTGACAGCACTTAACAGCAACATTAAACTATAAAAAGAACATATTAGACACAAGGTCATGCAGATACAAGTAAAGACAGACACTTGATGAAGAGGAGGACCATGGAGACAGATGAATCTACAAACCCAGGACCTGAAAGGATTGGCAGCTAGTAATAACTGAAATATACAAAATAGGACTGTTATCTAGAGACTAGTGGGTCTAAACTGCTAAGAGTGGACCTCTGAACTGTGAGAAAATTTGGACTTCTAACCTCTGAACTGTGCGAGAATAAAATGTTGTTCTTAAAATGCACTCATTTGTGGCACATATGTTGTAGCAGCTCTAGGAAATTAAGACCCAGTTTATTACACTTCTGGTCCTCTCCTCCTCTGTTTGCATTTCATTTCCTCATCTGATGGTCCTTTTAGTCAAGATTCTCTTTATCAAAACAGCATCCCAGCACGTCTTAGAGCTAGTCCTTTGAAAACCCATGATTTTGCTTCACATTATGTGTTAAGAGAACATATCTTTATATTCTAACTTTACCTTTGTACAGTAAATTACAATAGCCTTCCTTCCCATTAGATTTCTTAAATATGCTCCAAAACCATTCCTGGGACAGTTTAAGTAAATAAACAAAGTAAGCACGGGCTTATATGTGCTCATTTACTAATTTGTAGTGAACACTTACACATGGATTTCACCACATCGAGGACCTGAAAACATAAGAAACTGCTCACTGCAGATTAGTAAGTAAGAACAAGTAAGCCTGTACTTACTTTGCTTATGAAGTATGACATTTCTGTAAAGGATTCTGAATTTACAAAGAGGCTTTGATTCTGTAGGAAGGCTGTAGAGCTAGACAAGAGACAGGTGCCAGTCATACCTAGAAGCAGAATCTTTAATGTCATGGAAAAATGTGAACATTTTCACTACAGATTAATATATAAACACAAATAAGGCTGTACTTGGAGTCTTGATGTGGCACTGTAGGTTACTGTACTGGACTGCAAAATCAATTTCAACAGCAAGGTTGGTGGATCAAGCTTACCAGTTGCTCCTCAGAAACCCTACACAAGGTCCCTATGGATCAGAACTAACTCGACAGCACTTAACAACAACAACACGCACAGGCTTCTTGTTGTTAAGTGCTGTCACATCATTTACCTGACTTACCTGGCTTTTTGGGCAATCTAACACTGAAATTCAGATAACAAATGACATACCTTCATTTTCTGGAAATTCCTCTTCTCACATCACTAAGCTAAGGGCAAACTTTCAGTTTTCTTACATGAAGGGTGATGAATGTGTGGAATTCCAGTCACACTGACAACTCCCTCAAAATAAACTCTTGCTCTTTCCCATCCCTTTTCTTATATAATGAATGATACACTAAAACCATCAGAATAGGTTGTGGCCATACCTTGGCCAGTCCTGAACAAATGATCTAGAAATTATTTTTAGAAAGATGGGAGTAAAGTTATACATGTCAAAGAAAGTTTGACAACTTAGAGTTTTGTTCTTTAAAAGCAAAATGTGAATAATATATGAAATGATGCATGTGGAACATAGTTTGGAAGTTGTGAAGTAATCTATATTCATGCTCATTATCTACAAACATAAATTAACATGAATGTTTAGAGTCTGCATTCTTCTTATGATAAACGTGCATGAGCTCAGGGGTTTTATGTGTTCCCTTCACCTTCTTGGATTCCGTGGACCATCATTCCTCACATGGAGTTACAGTTACCCGTGACTTAAGATCTTTCCAATGTTATCCCTAATAATGGCATTTGCATTATTTTAGCTTGGAAACATCAAAGAAACAGAGATACAGACCCTTGTTCAATCTGTTGCATATGTTGAAGGATAAAGTTCCACAGACCAGTAACACATCTCTGCAGGTTGAATTATGAGTAAGGGGCAGCGAAACATGAGTGAAACTGACTATAAGTTAAATAGTGGAAAAATATAGTAAATTCCATCAAGCAGACAAGTACCAGAGGGTCTGAGTTTCTTATATGGAATATCACTGGAGCAACAAAAGAGGAGAATGCATTTACCTTATATGGAAAAAATATCTTTGTGTTGTATTTGAGACTCTAATAAAATCTGAATGTTTTGCCAAGGTAAAATTAAACCTACTTATTAACAAATAGTTTGTCTTTAATATACAATATTAAATAAGAATGTAAAAATATAGGCAATTAAAAATAAGTACATGCTTTTGTAATTAAAATATATACTTTTCCCTCCAAAAATACTGCTTTACAGAAAGAACTTTTTTCTTTCAAATTATTTTCCACTCAATAACTAGCTTATATCTGAGACACAAAACTCATGATAGGAAAGAATAATTGCTCTATACTGATTTTCCTTGAAAGTTAAAATGACTTTCAACATAAGCCAATGAAAATCTGAGTGATATATTTGGGAATTTCCAAGCATAAGTAATACTTTCACATGGTCAATTTGACATATCATTCACTGGTAGTTACTGAAGCCGAATACTGTTTTTCCCTAAAACATTCAAGTTATATAGATAAATTTGAATTGCAACTAATATGTAATTTTCACAAGCAGTTCATTATGACTCCAAAACTAGTTATTATATTTGTCTTGCACATATTATAAAATATTGAAAAATGATACGGCTCTACTCAAGAAATTTTATTAGCTGAATTTCCAATTACATTAATGATAAAAAATGCCTCTAATGATTTCCAGTATCATGTATAAATTTAACATGATATTTTATTGTGCTTTGCATAAATATTTCTGTTTTTTTTTTTTTAAGGAAAAGGTAATTAGCAATAATTTAGGACTAAGGGCATTCAAGGGGTGTGATGACTTGTAGGATAAGCACTTGACTGTTAACCACAATATTGGTGATTCAAGCGCAGCAGCCACTCCATGGAAAAAGATAAGGCTTTCTGCTCCCATAATGATTTATATAGCATTGGAAACCCTGTACAGGGTCACAATGAGTCTCAACCAACGTGACAGGACTTAAAAACAACAACATTAAGAATGTTCAAATATTTCACTTTTTCCATACTTAGTGTTGCTGTTGTAGCAGCGATCAAGTCAATTGTGACTCAGGGTGACCCCATGTGTACAGAATGGAACTGTTTCACAGATTGTTCAAGGAAGGCTCTAACCTTTGAAAAGGAGATTGCCAGGCCTGTCTTTTAATATGCCACCAGGTAGGTTCAAAACACCAACTTGTAATATAGTAGGTAAGTGTTTCATGTGTTTAAGTGTGTTACTAATGACGCTCATACTTAGCATTATCATTTATATAATAGTTAACAACATAAATTATTTAATTATTTTGTATTATTTTCTAGATTCTTACATATTTTAATTCAACAAAATATAATTCGCTAGAGGGTTGCAGGGTAGGAATGTTGAGTGGATAAAGGCTAGAAGAAACAATCAATAGTTTGTGTGGTACTCTAGGATTAGCCATAGCAAGTAACCATTACCACACATGTCCCTAAAGTAAAGCAAGGAGGGAATGATTATTGGTACCCAATAGAGAGTAGAAGAAGTGCAGCCAGAGTCCTCCTTGGAGGCCAGGATGGCCCAACTTCATCTCTCATACTTTGGACATATTGTTAGGAGGAACAAGTAGCTGGAGAAGGATATCATGCTTGGTTAAGGTGGAGGGTCAGAGTAAAAGAAGAAGACCCCAAAGAGATGGATTGGCCAAGTGGCAGCATCGATGGACTCAAGCGTGGCAACTGTAGTGAAGTTGGCCCAGGATCGGGCACTGTTTTGTTCTGCTGTATAAAGGGCAGCTATGAGTCGGTGCCAACTCGATGGCTCCTAACAACAACAACATAGAGTAGCCATAGTGCAATGCTACCTAACTGGAGATGTGATCTTTAGTAGATGAATGCAGCAAATAATCAATAATCCAGAAGACAGTGTCAGGGAGAGTAATGAACAAACTCACTGTTTACTGTGAAGATTTGAATGGAAGAAGTTAAATTCTATTGGCAGAAAGAATAGTCATGCGTAGAGTATATTCTAATAAATTCACTTAGAATCTATTAAAATAAGAAATAAGTTCAGTTGCATTACAGGATCAACATACAAAACTCAATTTTATTTTTATAGACTTGCAGAAAATAATCTGCTAATTTAGAAATTAATTGTTAATTTCCATAGTATCAAAATAATAAAATATTTAGGAATAAATTTAACAAACAAAGTGTAAAACACATATTCTGAAAACTACAAGACACTGTTGAAGGAAATCAAAGAATGTAAATAAATGGAAAGACAATCCATGCTCATGGATAAAAAGACATAACACGGTTAGAATGGCACATACATTGATCTGCAGATTAAATACAATCCTTTACAGAATATCAGCTGGTTTCTTTTCTTAAATTGATAGGATGATTCTAAAACTTATATGGAAATTTATGGGACTCATAATAATAAAAATAATCTTAAAAAAACAAAGTAGGATGACTCACACTTCCTGATTTCAAATTTAATAAAAACATACACTAATGGAAATTGCTTGACAGTGGCAAAAGCATAGACATGTAGATCAATGAAACAGAATGAAAATAAAGAAGTAGACCCTAACATTTATGAACAATTGTCTTTATACAAGGATGCTGAATCAATTCAATGGAGAAACAATAGTCTTCTCAACAAATGATGCTCAGACAGCATACAAAATAACAAAGCTGGAAAAGTACATCAACTTATACAAAAATTTAACTGAAAATAACTCACAGGCCTAAATGCAAGAACTAATACATAAATTACTATTTTCTTATGTTTTATGTAAAATTTTACATAGTAAATTAGGCTCCAATTTAATAAATATTTGTACAAATTGTTCAGTCACATTGGTTGTAATTTTTGGAATGTGTCAGCATCCCTCTTATTTCCTTTCTGTGTGTTGAATTTTTATTTGTCTAGCTTCTCTTCCCCTTCTTGTCTTGTCATTTTTCCTTGTGAGTAAATCTTAACCATTTGATCTCATTGAGTTAATTGTTCAATGGAGCATGGTCCACAGGGGTGATATTGTTTATTTTATAAGTCAATCTATTATCTTGCTGTCTCTGTTCAAACTCACCAGACATTCCTTGGAAACTCTATACAGATTGCTATGTGCCAGAAATAATCGATGGCATTTAAAAACATTAACAACATAATCACACACATATTTTCTGATTGCTATTATTATTGAAAAATTGTACATGTTACAACACTTCCAAAATTATACTTCATTATTGAATATATTTCAGTGTCTTCATTTATCTTGGTCAAATTGTACTTATATCCTGTACATTTTGTATTGTCTTTCCCATCAACAGAATAGCAGGTGCCAGGTGTGACAATATCAGTTCAGCAGTGGACTGCAAATCACAAGGTCAGCAGTTTAAACTGACAAGCTGATCCTCAGAAACCCTAAACAGGGTCACTATGAGTCAGAACCAACTCAATGACAATTAGTAACAACAACAACTATATAGTAAGTGATTTCCTCCCAACACCCCACATAATCCCTAGTAAACATCAAAGAACATTGCTTTTGGTGTGAATACCTATTCTTCACTATAAAAAAAGTAAGATCACACAATATTTGTTATTTTATTGTTGACTTATTTCACATAGGATAATATACTCCAAATCCATCCATGTTATAAATGGTTCACAGACTAACCAATATTTTTATAGTTGTGTAGTATTCCATTGATTGTATGTATATGACACAGATTATTTGTTCATCTGTTGATGGGCACTTAGGTTGTTTCCATCTTTTGCTATTGTGAATAATGCCACAAGGGACATGGGAGTGCATATGTCTATTTGTGTCGTTGCTATTTTATCTCTAGGATAAAATAGAATTGGAATTTATGGATCATAAGGTATTTCTGTTTCTAACTTTTAAATGAAAAATCATGCCATTTTCCCTAATGGTTTTACAATTACAGCAGAATGTGAGTAAAAATCGCCCCACAACCTTGCCAGCATTTGTTGCTTTCTGGTTGTTTTTATCACTGACATTTTTGCAAAGATGCCATGGTATCTTATGGTAGGTTTTCTTTGCATATTTCTATTCACTAATGCATATTTTGGGTATCATAATATAATTGATGTTATAAGACAAGGGAGGTATTCACGGGCTAAAGAGGATAGAGGTAAGTTGTATAATATACTACAACCTTGGAACAAAAGTGTTCAGAGGTTTGATGCATGAACATATACACAGGTGAACGGGTATGGGAGGAAGAGTGGGAGTATTGTTGTTGTTAACTGTTGTGAACTCTATTCAGACTCATAACGAAAACTGTATAGAGTTTCTGAGGCTTTTAATTATTTTTCAGAAGCAGAAAGCTCATCTTTTTCCGTGGAGTGCTAGTAAGTAAAAATCCACAAATATATATAGGGTTTTTAAGTAAAAATTTGCTAAAGATAACACAAAAAATGGTTGCAACCATACACTGACAGAGAACTTCCAGTGGCTCAAGCAATATTCAGAAGAGGATATGGAATGAAAGATATCATTGCTGACATCAGATGGATCTTGGTTGAAAGTAGAAAATACCAGAAAGATGCTTACCTGTGTTTTACTGACTATACAAAGGCTTCTGATTAAGTGTAAATGAAAAACTATGGACAACTTTGGTGAAAATGAGTATTTCTGCACACTTAATTGTGCTCATGAAGAACCTGTACATAGACCAAGAGGCAGTTGTTTAAACAGAACATGGGAACACTGAATTGCTTTAAATTAGGAAAGACGTGTGCCAGGAATGCATTCTTTCATCATACTTGTTGAACCTGTACACTGAGAAAATAATCTGAGAATCTAGATTTTATGAAGAAACATTAGGCATCAAGATTGGAGAAAGACTCTTTAACAACCTGCGATATGCATATGATACAACTTTGCTCATTGAAAAGAGAGACTTAAAATACTTACTGATGAAAATCAAAGAGCACAGCCTTCAGTATCAACAAAGAAACGATTGAAGTTGTCAATGACTTCATTCTTCTTGGATCAACTTTCAACACTCATGGAAGCAGCAGTCAAGAAATCAAATGATGTATTATATTAGGCAAATCTGCTGTACAAGACCTGTTTGAAGTGTTGATCAAAGACACCACTTTAAGGACTTAAGGTGCCAAGCCATGATATTTTCAATAACATATGTATGAAAAAGTTGGACGTGAGGAAGGAAGACTGTAGAAGAATTGATGCATTTGGGTTATGGTGTTGGAAGAGAATATTAAAAGTACCATGGACTGCCAAAAGAACAAATCAACCTGTGTTGGAAGAAATACAGCTAGAGTGCTCCTTGGAAGGAAGGATGGCCACATTTTGTCTCTCATATATCAGATATTATCAGGAGGGATCAGACCCTGGAGAAGAATAGCATGTTTCATTAAGAGGAGGGTCAGACAAAAAGAGGAAAAACCCCAACAAGATGTATTGACATGGTAGCAGTAGCCATGGGTTCAGGCGTAGCAATGACTGTGAGGTTGGCACAAGACTGAGCAGTGTTTCCTTCTGCTGTGCATGGGGTAGCTAGAGTCATTACCGGCTAGACGGCACTAACAACAGCAGCAGCAAAATATAGGTGTTTGAAAGAGGATATGTTTACATGGGTATTTACCTTGGAGCATACAGCAGGAAAAGTGATGAGTGCTTCTTAGACATTATCAAACATCTTAAGCAATGCTTTTCTGGGCTTTGGACCTCAGGACAATAATATCAGGGACCATCAAGGTTAATCGGCACAACACAGCCCACAAAGACAATGTTCAACATCCTAATTTGGAGGGTAGCACCCAGGATCTTAAATACTCATAGCAGCCAAATAATGTACAACTATTGGCCTCACCATGTGCCATGGTACCTCATGGTACCTCACTAGGGTACCAGTCCTTAGGAAATGATATGTTTTGTAAATTAGAACATTAGCAAAAAAAAAGAAAGACCCTCAATGAGGTGGATTGACACAGTTGCACCGTGGTTGTGAGGATGGTGTAGGACAGGGCAGTGGTACACAGATAGCTATGAATTTAAGCCAACACCTTAACATCTAACAACAACAATAACCAATGATCATGAGCACCTTTTTGTGTGTTCATTAGTAGACTGAATTTCCTGTTTAATGAATTGTCAATTCATGTTCTTTGCCTAGATTTTGAAGGGTTGTTTCTTTTTTTGTTAATGAGTTATTGAAATTCATATTTTAGGTATTTGATTCATGTCAGATATATGGTTGCTAAATAATTTTTTTTCCAGTTCCTAGGTTTTTTATTTATTCTTCTAATAAAGATTTTGATAAGCATAAATATTTAGTTTTTAAGATATTCCAATTATTTTATTTATTCTCTATTATTCATGATTTTTTAGTTGTGTTTAAAAGTTAATATATGCCCCAAACTAAGAACACAAGATTTGTCCCTATTGTTTCTTCCAAGAATTTTATAGCTTGTGCTTTAAAACTTATGTGCTTGAACCATTTTAAATTTTCATTGTGTATGGTTGTTGTTAGGTGCCATCAAGTTGGTACCAACTCATAGCGACCCTATGTACAACAGAACAAAACACTGCCTGGTCCTGGGCCAACTTTACTACTATTGCCACACTTGAGCCCACTGATGTTACCAGTTTGCCAATCCATCTCACTGTGGGTGTTCCTCTTTTTCTCTGACCCTCCACCTTACCAAACATGATAGCCTTCTCCAGTGACTGGTCCCTCCTGACAATAGGCCGAAGTATAAGAGAAGAAGTTTAGCCATCCTGGCCTCCAAGGAGCACTCTGGCTGCACTACTTCCAGGACAAATCTGTTTGCTCTTTTGGCAGTCCATGGCGCTTTCAGTATTCTCCTCTAGCACCATAACTCAAAAACATCAATTATTCTATGGTCTTCCTTATTCACTCTCCAGCTTTCACATGTATATGAGGTTATTGAAAATATCATGATTTGGGTCAGGCACACCTTAGTCCTCAAGCTGACATCTTTGTTCTTCAACACTTTCAAAAGGTCTTGTGCAGCAGATTTGCTAATGCAATACATTGTTTGATTTCTTGACTGCTATTTGTAGAAATTCACTGCAAATGAATATCCAACTCTACCGACATCATTTGTTAAAGTGACTATTTCTTCTCCATTGAATGAACTCTTGTTGAAGATAAGCTGCCCATAGGAGGATGAACATATTTCTTACTTCTCAATTATACCAATTTGTGCACAATCCACTATTGCCAATGATGAAAACAAGTATCTATAACCTTACCAGATCGGACACGCAGAATCAAATTGCCTATATCTGTGGAGAGAGAAGATGGAGAAGTTCAATATCATTAGTCAGAACAAGGTCAGAGGTCAATAATTTTGGAACAGACTAACTGTGGTGCCTTGAACTTACTTGATATGGCTTTTCTAGCCAATGTCTTCTTAATTCTCATCAAGTGATTGGTTGGGACCATGAAAATAAGGTATAAAGGACTCTAAGGCTTGGATTGGTTAGGTTGCTTTCCTGCTAGGTTTACAAGGAGCCATCTCAGAAGCAGAAACTTAAGGTCCCAGGACCATCAAGAAGGAAGACACGCAAGAGTCCTACTTAGAGAAACAGCAACTGCAGAGGTGATGGCAGAGGTGACAGCAAGGAAGAACACTGCATCTTCTGGCTCTAGGCCTATGGACTAAGTAAAGCTAAGTGCCTACAAGCAGTAGACTGGCTTGTAGAATGTGCCCTTTGGGTATTCACTGACTGGCTAAAAGAACTTTGTAACAAGTGCTCAAGCAAGGCAGAGGCCACGGGACCACATGGCTGAGAGGCTGAAAACAAAAATGAGGTGTGCCTGCAGTATGGCAGATAAGAGGCATTCCTAACTAGGGAATTGCTGAATCCTGAGTTGTTTTTAATCCTGAATTGTACCTTGTTCACTTCCCTAATAAAGCCCATAATTGTAAGTATTGTTATGAGTTCTGTGTGACCATTACAATGGATTATCAAACCCAGATGTGAAGCAGAGTGTATTGTGGGTAAAATGGTTGGTGTCAGAATAGGGTAAAGAAGGTTGTAGGGTAGAAGCATGTCTGACCACTGCTTCATAGAAATCAACCTTGGGTTGTTTTGGAATTTAATTTTCTTTCCTTGTAAAGCCAAGGGAAGTCAGACAAGTCAGACACTATCTTTTGTTCAAGTTAAAGCTGAAAAAAGTGTAATAAAAAACACAAGAGCCACAATAACACCTTGAAAATATTCTGAATTTAGAGTCAATCTCAAAAATAAATTTGATGTATTGACACCAGTAATGAAAGACCACATGGGTTATAAGATAACAACAAGGACATAGTATGTGGAGAAAGAGAAAGGTCATTAATAAGACAGGAAAAGTAATATCAAATGGATATCAGAAGAGGCAATGAAACATGGCCTTGAATTTAAAGCAGCTAAAATGAAAGGAAAAATTGCTAAAATAAAATAAATGAATAGAAAAATTCATAGGTGGCACAAGAAGACAAAATAAATTATTATATGGATGTGCAAAGATCTGGAGTTAGAAAACCATAAGTTAAGAACATGCTTGGCATTCCTCAAACTGGAAGAACTGAAGAAAAAGTTCAAGCCTAGAGTGTTTTGAAAGATACTGAAGAGTTATAAGGCCAAGATTCTGAATGATGCAGGAAGCATTGAAAGACGGTGATCAGAATACACAGTCATTGTAACAAATATAGTTGGTTGATGTTTCACAATTTTAGGAATTAGAATATGATTAAGAATCCATGAAACTGAAAGAAGATGCTTGAGCAGCATTTAAAGTATTAATCAAAAACAAGGTGACAGGAAATGACTGAATAACACTTGAAATGCTTCAACAAATGACTGCGATGCTCAAAGTACTCACACATGTAAGCCAAGAAGCTTGAAAGACAGCTAACTATCCAGTGGACAAAAGAGGTCCATATTTGTGCACATTGCAAACAAAGGTGACCCAACAGAATGCTAAAATTATTGATAACACACACAAGTAAAATTTTGCTGACAATAATTCAATATGGTTTCAACAATACGCTGACAACTAACTGTAAGAAGTTCAATCTGGATTCTGGATTCAGAAGAGGATATGGAATGATATCAGATACCTGTTGACTGAAAGTAGACAATACCAGGAAGATGTTTTACCTTTATTTTATTGAAAAAGAAGATATTAAACTGTGTAAATCATGGAAAATTATGGGTAATAATTAAAATGGGAATTCCAGAGTACTTAATTGTGTTCATGTGGAACTTATACATAGACCCAGAGGCAGTCATTTGAACAGAGGTTTCAAATAAGGTAAGCTGTGGGTTAGGGTTATAGCCTTTCACCATATTTATTTAGACTGTATGCTAAACAAATAATCCAGGAAGCTGGGCTACATGAGGAAGAAAAAGAAATCAACATTAGAGAAAGACTCATTGACAACATATGATATACATATAATACAATCTTGTTTATTATAAGAAAGAGGGCTTGAAACATTTATTGAAGATCAAAGACTACAAATTTCATTATGAACTGTACCTCAACATAAAACAAAAATACCCATACCTGGATGATGAGAAGAATTGTCATGATAAAAAGAGAAAATATTGACTGTGTCCAGTATTTTACTTTACTTGAATCCATCATCAATGCCCAGAGCAGACAGAAATCAAACTATATCTTGCACTGAGCAAACTGGCTACAAAATACCACCAAGGTATCACCTTGATGTCTAATATACTCTTTACCCTAGCATAGTCTTTTCAATTGTCTCATATATAGGCAGAATCTGCACAGTGAATAAGGAAGATCAAAGAAGTATTGATTCATTTCAATTCTGGTGCTGGGAAGAATACTGAATAGCTCAGGGAGTGCCAGACAAATGAACCAATCTGCCTTAGAAAAAGTACTGCCAGAATGCTCCTAAGAAGCCAGGACGGTGAGACTGCATCTCACATACTTCAGACATGTTATCAGGAGGTGACATTCCCTGGAGAAAGTCATAATGCTTGCTTGATAAAGTAGACTGTGAAAGAAAAAGAGGAAAATCCCTAGGAATTGACACTCTGACTGCAACAATGGGCTCAAATATAGAAATGGTTGTGAGGATGGTGCAGGAATGGGTAGGGTTTTTGTTTTTCTATGTTGTATATAGAGTTGCTATGAGTTGGGACTGACTTGATTGAATTTAACAACAGCAAAAACATCTGTCTGTTATTGAACCAATATTAGGCTGTTTTGATTACTGTGGCTATATATTAAGTTCTGAAATATATAGAATTCATTCTTCTTCTTCCGTAATGTTTGATGTATTCCAGGCTTCTTTCTTATCTATATATGTGTTATTGCTTTAAAGTGCCAGCAAGTTGTTTCCAACTTGTAGAGACTCTATATAGGATTTCCAAGAAGCAGCTGGTGGTTTTAAACTGCTAATCTTGTGGTTCACAGTCCGGTGCTGATCCTACATTGTCACATCAGGAATATAAGTGGGGATTTATTTTTCATTTTAGTAAAGAATATTATGAGTATTTTTATATCAGGATCATATTGCATGTATAGATAACTTTTATAGTACAGACATTTTCACAGTGTAAAGTCTTGCAATCTATGAGACTGTGTTGCTTATTTATTTATGTAGGGCTCTTTTGTTTTCTTGCAGTAGTGTTTTTAAACTTTTTGTATAACTCTTTTATGCTCCTAGTTAGACTGTTGTTAAATGTCGTTGAATCAGTTCTGATTTATAGCAACCCTGTATAGGATTTCCAAGGAGTGGTTGGTAAGTTTGAACCACTGACCTTGTGGTTCAAACTGAGCTTGCCATCTAGTGCATTATCTCACAGTGTCACATAAGTTCTCCCCTAGTTAGACTATTCCTAGTTACATTATCCTTTTGGAAACTTTTGCAAATGGTATTTTTTTGGGGGGTATGGTATTCTTGGTTTCCTTCTCAGAATTCTACTTGTTAGTGTTGTTGCTGTAGTTTTTAAGTGGTATTGAGTCACTTCCAACTCATAGCTACCCTCTACAGAGTTTTTGAGGAGCAATTGGTGGGTTTGAAGCACAGTACCTGTGGATTGCTGGCCAGTGCTTATCCTGCAGTATCTAATTGACTTTTGTTTCCTTATCTTGTACTTTGCCATTGTGTTAAAACCTTCTATTAGTTCCAGTGACTTTCTTGTGGAATTTCTGAGATTGTCTATACATAGGACAGTGTCATATACTAATAGAGACAGTTTTACATCAACTTTGCAAAAATTTTATTGTTTTGGTTAGCTGCCATCAAGTCAATTCCTACTCATAGGTGTACTATGCGCAATAGAATGAAACAGTGCCCTCCTGCTTCATCCTCACAATTGTTGTGTTTGAGCCCATTGCTGCTGCCACTGTGTCAAATCATCTTGTTTAGGGTTGACTTTTTTTTTTTTTTTGCAGACTCTCTACTTTTCTAAGCGTAATGTACTTTTCCAGGGACTATTCCCTCCTGATAATATGTCCAAAGAATATTGCCATCCGCACTTCTAAGGAGCTTTCTGGTTATATGTCTTCCAAAAAGGATTTGCTTGTTCTTCTGGCAGTCCATATCAGATTCAATACACTTTGAAAACTCCATAATATTAATGCATCTATTATTTTCCAGGCTTTCTTAATCATTGTACAACTTTCACATACATATGAGGTAACTGAAAATACTATATAGCTTGAATCAAATATACGTTTAGTTCTCAAATTCACATCTTTGATCTTAAACACTTTAAAGAGGTCATTTATATCAAATTTGCCTAATGCAAGACATCCTTTGATTTCTTGACTGTAGATTCCACGAGTGTTGATTGTGGATACAAGCAAAAAAGTCTTTAAAACTTCAATCTTTTCTCCATTCATCATGATATTATTTATTGGTCCAGTTGTGGGGATTTATATGCCTTTACATGGAGATACAATCCATATTGAAGTCTGTGGTCTTTGGTCTTCATCAATTAAGTATTTCAAGTTCTATTTGCCTTTAGCAAGCCCAATTGTGTCATCTGCACATCATAGGTTGTTAATGAGTAATCCTCCAATCCTGATGCCACATTATGCTTCGTATAATGCATCATCTGAAATTATTTGGTCAGTATACAGATTAAATATATATGGTGAAAGGAGGCAATCCTGATGCACAACTTCCCTGATTTTAAACCATTCAGTATCCCTTTGTTCTGTTGTAATTACCACCTCTTGGTGTGTGAAAAAGTTCCTCATGAGCACAGTTAAGTGTTCTGGAATACCCATTTTCACAATGTAATTCATAGTCTGTATAGTCCTCAAAGTTGAACGTCTTATCATAGTCAGTGAAGCACAAGTAAACATCCTTTTGGTATTCTTTGTATTCAACCAAGACCCATTTAATGTCAACAATGGTATTTCCAGTTCCTTAATCTCTTCTGAATTCAACTTGAATTTCTGGCAACTCACTGTCAATGTACTGCTGCAACCATTTTTTAATTATCCTAAAAAATATTTTATTTGCATGGGATTTTAATAATATTGTTCAATGATTTTTGCATTTGTTGAGTGACCTATCTTTGAAATGGACATAAATACGGATCTTTCATTCTGAGGGCCAGATAGTTGTCTTCCAAATTTCTTGGCATAGGTAAGTGAGTGCCTCATTTTTGAGAACTTCCAATTTTCTCGGATTCATATTTTCCTAGATTTGTGCATTCTATGTTCCAATTACTAATGGATGTTCACAGCAGTTTCTTCTCATTTTGAGTTATGCCCCACCAGCAAACGAAGATCCTGAAAGTTTTACTCCACTTGTGTCCTCACTGTCAACTCTACTTTGGGGAGAAAATTATAACCCTTATTGCATGTCCTTGTCTGAATGCAGCTTGAATGTCCTACAGTTCCCTGTCAAAGTTCTATTGCAGCTGCTTGTGACATCTCTTTAGAAATTTTTTTCTTGTATGTGATATTAAAGATATTCTCTAATAATTTTCTTTCTTCAGAGTTGGCTAAGTAGCTATCTTCCTAATTTCTTGTCAGAGATGAACTGATACAGTGCTAAATCAGTTTGTTGAAAAATTTCAATTTATGTTCCTTCAATTCCCAGAGATTTATTCCCTGCTCCTGCCTTCTGTGCACCTTGGATTTCTTCCTTCAGTACCAATGACTCTTGATAATATACTATCACTTGAAATGGTTGAACAACACCATTTCTTTTTAATACAGTGGGCATTCCTTCCATCGTCTTTTGATGCTGTAAACATTCTTCAATATTTCCTTCACAGAATCCTTCAACTTTGCAACTCGAGGCTTGAATTTTTTCATAAGTTATTTTAACTTGAAATATGCTGAATACATTTTTCCCTTTTGGTTTTCTAATTCCAAGTCTTTCTAAATTTCATAATAGTTGACTTTGTCTTTTTGAGGTAGCATTTGTAATTTTCTTTTCTGTTCTTTTACCTCCTCATTTCTTCCATTTACTTTAGGATTTCTATACTGGGGATCAAGTTTCAGAGTCTCTTCTAATATTTTG
The DNA here is from genome assembly GCF_000296735.1 of Chrysochloris asiatica. NCBI lineage: Eukaryota > Metazoa > Chordata > Mammalia > Afrosoricida > Chrysochloridae > Chrysochloris > Chrysochloris asiatica. Next base: position 685,622 of record NW_006408567.1, read on the forward strand.
GTCTTTTCTTTCTTTCTTATCTTCTCAATGGCCTTTTGCTTTCTTCCTATGTGATGTTATTGATATCATCCCACAACTCTTTTGGTCATCAGTCATTAGTGTCAAGTGCATTAAATCTGTCTTGAGATGATCTCTAAATTAAGTTTGATTATATTTAAGGTCAAATTTTGGTTCCCGTGTACTTGTTTTTATTTTCTTTAACTCCAGCCTGAACTTGAATACGAGCAATTGATGGTCTATTCCACATCTATCAATGGCCTTGTTTTGGCTGATTATATGAAGTCTTTTCACTGTTTCTACCCACAGATGTAATCGATTTGTTTCTGTGCATTCCATCTGGTGAGGGCCATGCGTGTGTTTTTTGTTTGTTTTTTTAAAGGTATTTGCAGTGAATAATTTTGCATTAGTCTTGAAAAAGTCTATCATGTAATCTCCAGTATTCTTTCTATCACCAAGGCCTAATTTTCCAACTATTGATACTTTCTTTTTGTTTCAACCTTTTTGTTCTAATCAGCTGTAATTATCAATGCAACTTGATTGCATGCTTGATCAATTTCAGACTGAAATGTTGGTAGATTTCTTCAATTTTATCATCACTGGCTTTAGTAATAGATGTGTAAATTTGAATAATATTGGTATTAACTTTCTTTCTTTGTAGGTGTATAGATATTCTACTATTATAGACCATATTATACTTCGAAATTGATCTTGAGAGTTTTTGTGGTTTTCTTGATGATGAATGAGACACCATTCCACTTCAACTTGTTATAACCTGGATAGTAAATCATGTTTGTCAAATGCAAAATGGCCAATACCAGTTCAACTCATAATACTAACACCTAGTATCTCAATCTTTGTGAATTCTATTTTGTTTTTGACAACTTCCAATTTTCCTAGACTCATACTTTGTATATTCCTGGTTGTGATTGTTAATGCATATTTACAGCTGTTTTTCCTCCTTTTGAGTCTTTTGATGTTGCTGTTAAGTGCCGTCGAGTCGGTTCCGACCCATAGTGACCCTGAACAGGGTTTTTGAGGTTGTAAAGTTTTACGGGAGCAGAAAGCCTCCTCGTTCTCCTGCGGAGCAGCTAGTAGTTTCGAACTGCTGACCTTGAGGTTCTCAGTCCGATTCATAACCACTACACTACCAGAGCTCCTTTTTGAGTCTTTTAGCAAGGTTCAAATTAATTAATGAAAATTGAGATAAGAAATGAGAAAGCAGAAAGAAAATAAACTAATCTGGAAGGTCAGAGGGCTCTTTGAAGAAGACAGTGTCATATAAATGGAGTAATTTTACAGTATTGACTTAGAAAAAAAACAAAACAAGATACCAAAAACTGCTAATGATAAAAATTTGGAATAAAGTATTGTTGTTGTTGTTAGGTACCATCAAGTTGGTGCCAACTTATAGCGACCTTATGCACAGCAGAACAAAACACTACCCGATCCTGGGCCAACTTCACTATCGTTGCCAAGCTTGAGCCCACTGATGCTGTTACTTTGTCAATCTACCTTGCTGGGGATCTTCCTTTTTTTCTCTGACCCTCCACCCTACCAAACATAATATCCTTCTCCATTGACTGGAATAAAGTATATTTGTGCTAGTTATATGCATCAGTGATGAGCTAACTCACACAGAAAAGTCAGAACAGGAAATTCTTTATGAAGAAAAACTGAGAAATTTGTCAGGGTCATTGCAATAGAACAGTTTTATTAGTGACTCAAAGTATGAGTTCCTCTAAACCCATCTCTTTCTAGTACAACTTTATAGAGTACTCTCATTCTGAGTTCAGTCTTGGCTAAGAGACTTCCTTTGGTCAGTGGAATGTTAGTATATGTGGTAAAAGCAAAGCCTTGAAAAAGCACTTTGAAGTGTCTGTGTGGGCTCATGGCAATAACAGGGTAATATCCTTTCTAAGACCTATGTTATTGCCACGAGACCACACCAGACCAGCCTACTGGAGATGGGGTGACCCTGAGGAGGAAAACTTAGTCATGGAAACAAGGTCATCCCAGTCTAGCTACTCCTCAGCCAAACTGAAAACTGACTTCAGATGCAAAAGAAAACCCAGCAGAGACTTGCAGATTTTGTCTTTGACTTTGATGCCAGTCCACAGATTATCCTAAAGAGCCACACGAGGGCCCCAGCAGAAACACCTTGCTGTTGTTGTTAAGTGCCATCAAGTTGGTTCTGACTCAGAGTTACCATGTACAAGGTTTCTGAGGAGTGGCTGGTGAGTTTGAAACACCGACCTTACAATTCAAACTGACCTTGAGGTCAAATGCTTATCCTACAGCGCTATAACAGAACTAAAGTTCAATAGGCAGAACCACCTAGCGAGCCTTACAGTTGTGAAAAGTGAGAAAGGATTATTGTTTCAAGTCACTAAATTTTAGGGTGGCTTCTTATACAATATTGCTAAATGATGTTGTTAAAAAACAAAACAAAACTATAGCTGGGTGTGGTGCTATAGGGTAAGAACTGTAAGGTTGGTGGTTCAAACTCATCAACAGCTCCTCAAAAACCCTATACAGTGTTTCCATGAGTTGGAACCAACTTGACAGCATTTAACAACAATGATATACAAGAATCTATGTATCAGATCTGGTAGTTATTCTTTGATAGAGGCACCATTTCCTACCTAGGTGATACTGTTTAGATGTCAGTGTTGCTTCATGAGTTCCCCAAGGGACATTTACTTTAGTTTCATTTTGCTAAATGAGCTTACTACAGTGTGCAGTAAGTGGAGTCCTGGTGTGATGCTATAGATATACACTGGACAGCTAACCACAAGGTTGACTGTTGAAACCCACCAGCTGCTCCTTGGAAAACTTACACCAGGTTGGTATGAGTCAGAGCTAACTCAACACCAGTTAACAACAACAAAAGAAAGTGTTTTGTTTTGACTCATGTTAAATCTGGTTTCAGCACTCTTCTAATGGATCTCCTGACTGTTGTTGTAGTTAAGTGTCTTTGAGTCAGTTCTGACTCCGAGGAACCCTGTTTAGGATTTTTGAGGAGCAGCTGGTGAGTGTGAACTTCTGACCTTGTGGTTCAAACTTGCCTTGCAGTTCAGCACATTAACTCAGAGCACCACACCAGGACCAGGGTCTTCTGACTAGATACCTTTAATTGATATTTTATGTCTTTAGAGAAATCCAATGAGAATTTAATAAATAGCATAAAATTAAGATTATCCTTTGTTTGTATTTTTAAATAGTGCATAAAAAATAGTTATCACAATCTGACTAGTGGTGTGATGCTATAGGATCATTACTGGACTCGTAGCCTCAAGGTCAGCAGTTCAAACCCACGAGCCTTTCCTCCAAACAGTATATAGGATCACAAAGTGTCATAACCAACAACAACAAATATCAAATTCAAAATGATGTATCTTGAAACTCTTTTATAGGCTAATGTGAATGATGGAAGGCTTTAAGGATCTTATTTGTGCTACTTGGGCTTGAGTCCAACCCTGAACCACTCACAATATTTGAATATCAGTGTTGATAGTCTGTCAACTTAAAATTCCTGATAGTTTTAATTTTGGCTTCAGAATGTCTGATCCAAACATTTGATTACTCTTAGTGTTATTGGGATCTCTTTTTGAGATTTGACAGCATTGGACAGAAAAAGTCATAAGATACCTTGTTGCTAGATTTACTTGGGACCTTTCGGAATCCTCAGGGACTGCAGAGGTTTTCTAGAGCTGAAGGGTTCTAGAAGACAACTTTAAGTACTATACTAGTACAGAAAGCATACTCAAAAATATGTAATGATATTTCCTTGTCACTAATAAAATGCTGTACATCTGTGATCTAAATAGCCTTTAATGAAAAGACATTAGCATTTTAGAAAGCATAATTAAAACAATGTCATATTAGAGTGTTTCCCCCTGTCACTGAATACACAATTTCTGTTTGTGAAATCTGTTAGAATTTCTATCTTCTCTTTGGAATACAAACTTCCTTTCTTGGACTGAGATGAAGGAAAGAGGGAAGAGTTGTGGTATCCTGAAGCGATCACATGTTAGATGCCTCTGCTATCACACTTTGTCTGTCCTAATTAGTAACATTGCATTCATATGAACATTGAGTTAAATGGATTCATTCTGTGTGCTCTTTTAAAAATTAACTTTGGAAGTCTCCTTGTCTTGTGTTGGAGAAATTTAGAATTCAATTGAGAAAACAGAGTTCACTTAGATAACTGATTCAGGTGTTGTCTCATAGCAATGATGACCCAGGAAAGACACAATTATCTTGAAGTGCTTTTATATAATTTATATTAAATGCAATCCCTTTGGAGTTTCAGTTCTTACCAAAATACCACTTCCTGTTTTTGAGGAAAAAATGGCATAAAAATCATATTAAAAAACTCATAAGGCTATTGGACATCAAATAGCTCTTACAAAACAACATTTTAATGAATTAAGTGTAAATGAATCAGAAACATGTGGATTGAATTTCCCTTAAAATACCCATGGGCTTAAGAATTAACAAAGAAAAAATTGTTTGGCAAGGAATCATGTTCATTTTATTGAGCTCAAACTTTTTTGAAAAAAAGGGAGGGAGAATGCAATCTTGATTTGGTTGACTGAATGAAACGACAACAACAACAACAACAACAAAATTGCTGTAGTCTTTACTTATTCATCTTAATTCTACAAAAGTCAGATTTAATGTTTAATTGTGTTTCTTTTTGGGTGCCAGCTTTATTTATGGTAGGCCATTTTTCAAATACAAAAACATTTTTGATTAAATAGAACCCTCCAGGAATGGGTGTCTTTTCAAGGGAAGAAGTTGTAGCCAAAGGAAGAACTAAAAGCTGCAGTTCAAATAAAGTTCAGTAGAGCTGAGGTAAAGAAAACATGGTGTTCACTCAGGTCACTAACCAAGAGAGTCTAAATCCAAAGGAGTAATGGGTCTGGTTTGCTAACCACTGAACAAAAAGCTAGAAAAAACAGTCATTCAAAGGTCAGAGCTCAGAAGATAAGAAATGCTGAAAAGTTGAAAAATCTGTATATTAAGAGGAACAAAGTAGAAGAATAGAAAATGGTTAATAGGAAGAGAATAAAAGTTACAAAGATTGAAAAATCTTAAGTGACAGATACAAATATCCAAAATGTAGCACAACATGGGGACAGAATGCTGGGCAAAGAGAAGATATCCTTAAATTTTAATAAGATGAGTAGGAATGTGAGTTGTTAGCCCTTACCAATGCCCACACAATACAGCTAACTACTGCACTGTTACTTGTATACTGCTGAGATTTATATATATATGAGTACATTCAAATGTTTTGGTGCATTAGTTATTTGCATAACTATACTTCTATAATATTCAAGATATGGGTGAAATGAAAAACTAGAGTTTCAAAATCCTAAAAGGCATGTTGTTGTTAAGTGCCCTCTAGTTGAAACCTACCTAAGATCAAATGCTTATTCTATATCCTATATCACTACACCAGGACTCCCTAAAAGTCATATGAATGCAGCAAGTGCCTTAAGGACAAACCTCCCTCCAAGACTAAAATTCAAAGGGTACACATGAGCAGCCATGTAAGCTTGCTTGCCACCATGTTGGTCTATTGGTGAGTGTAAGAGGGAGAAAGGCAGCAATGAAGAAATGAACAGAGTTCAACCATGCTCCGTAGACTCCCATTGATCTGAAGATGAGAGAAAGAGGAAGAACTGGCTGGTCCAAAGTGTGGTGATACCTGGGGATCCCTGAGTCCTTGGATAAGGACATAGCCATGGAGGTATAGAGCTGAGAGTGAAGTATCCAGCTGATATGAAGTGAAGGAGATGCACAAGAATGCCTAAACTTGCAGTTAGTACCTATTTGACCTAGTCTCGATGACTTGATAATCATAACTCTACTAGAGGAAGATAAAAAACAACAGCAACAACAATTTTTGAAAAAGGAAACAAATGTAAATTGCTACAATTAAATGAATTTGACCTATACTTATAGATGTTGCTGTTGCTGTTATTGTTGTTAAGTACCATTGAATCAATTCCGACCAATAGCAACCCTGTATAGGGTTTTCAAGGAGCAACTGGTGAGCTTGAACCACTGATCTTGCAGTTCAAATGACTTTGCAGTCTGATACATTAGCCCATACTGCCATACCAAGACTCCACTTCTGGATGTAGTAATTCATAACACCAACTGAGAGGGAAGGAGTCTTCACATCAACTATCAATCCTATCCACTGTGTATACAGGGACAGGCAACTTACACATAGGCTACCTAAAATGAGTGGGCAAAAAAGGCATGAAGTGACTGGCTTACAAGTTTTCAAGAGGGAATTTATCTTAAGTGTGTGCAGAGGAAGGTAGAGTCCCTACTGAATAGTTTTCATCTTGTCTAGACAGGTTTGGTGAAAAGAGATGGGGATAAAATTCTTATGGCTTAATAGTGAGTAATTGTTATCAAGATTAATAGTGACTGTCACAACTGTAAAAGCAGAAGTTCTGTAATAAAAATGGGGGTGTAGTTAATCTTACAGTACAGAAACAGAGGACCCTAGGATCATCAAGGAAGAAGAGCACAAGCAGAATGCAGGACCCTATCCAGAGAAGCAGCGACACCATAGATGGAAGCAGAGATGAGGACATGGAGAGAAGGAGCATGTGAGGACTCTGGACTCATGGAAAGAGAGGGACTGGGTGCTGGTGGCCAGGAGGCACTCTTGCAGAATGTGCCCTTTGGTTGTTTAAATTATTATATATTCTGTGTACATCCCCCTCAACCAAAAAATCCAAACCAAACCAAAACAAAAAACAGGGAATGGAAGCAAATACCGTTGAATGATGATGCACAGAGGAGATTGCAATCATTGCAATGAAACGACGGTATAAAGCTGATGTTCTCCTGTTCTCCCATGTAATCTATCATTCAGTTCACAATAAAAAACTTAGGGGAAAAAAAAAAAGATTGATTTGGACCTCAGAGTTGGTGGTTCAGGCTCACGGACCTCTCATCAGAAGCCCTGTGCAGGGTTGCTGTGTGTCGGAGCTGACTCGATGGAGCTTAACAACAGCAACGTGTCAAGGTTCAATCATGTTGTAGCACATGTTGTTGTTGTTGGGTGCCATCGTGTTGTTTCCGACTCATGGTGGCCCTGTGTAGAGTTTCTGGAGAGTGGCTGGTAGGTTTGAGCTGCCAAACTTGTGGTTCGAGCTGATCTTGTGGTCCAGTGTATTGTACACACACACACACACACACACACACACACACACACACAAAGGCATAGATGCCCAGTAAAGAAAAACCTGGAATTTGAAGAGAAACTGCATAGTAAAGATAGAGTTGTTAGGGTCTCCACTTTTTCTAACCTACAGTAAAAGGAAACTTATGTTTTTTTGTTTTGTTTTTTTTCTATAGGTGTTATAGGTCAGTTGGCTTAAATATTTTTGTTTGTTTTTAAAACATGTTTTTCAATAATTCATATTAATAGACCACTCTTTCATGAAGCAAAATTTGTCCTGTAACATCTACATTAAAATATTTTTTCTTTTGGGATCTGAGACCAACTGATGATATTTTATAACACACTACTGATATTCAGGAATGGTGTTGTAAAATAATTACTGGACCAGTAACTGCAAGGTTGGTAGTTCAAATCAAACATCTGCTCTAAGAAACACTATATTGGGTTGCTATGAGTTGGAACCAATTTGACCCCTTACAACAACAGTAATGAATCAAGACATTATTCACATTATATAGATGATATTAACAAAGTTAATCTATCAAAACAGTATTTGTATAAGCATAGATTTTATGAAAGACTCCTTAGGTTAAACAACAGACTGCGCACCAGAAAGTCTGGGGTTTGAGCCCACTAGCTACTCCTCAGGAGAAAGATGATTACAGTTCATGCACAGATTTACAGCCTCAGAAACCCCATGTACTGGGTGGCTGTAAGTTACAACTGACTCAGTGACACTTAATAACAACAGTCTTGTAGATCTTGTTAAAATGTAGATTCTGGAGTGGGAACGTAAATTATGAGCAAAGATTCAAACCAGAATGAGCTGGTTAGAAGCACTGATAAAAGTCAATTTCTCTTAATCCAGGCTGAATTTGACTGAGATCCTAGTGTTCAGACTATGTTGGATCTGAATGAAGCAAGCTTTGGTCTGTGTTATCTCCTTATTCTCTTCCTGAGTACTGGAGTGTGGAGGCTGATTTTGTAATTTTATTTATTTATTTATTTATTTATTTATTTATTTATTTATTTATTTATTTTCTGTCTGATCCTATCTAACTCAAGGAACCCTTGTTGCTCATTGGATTAAGCATTGGGCTGCTAACTGAAAGGTCTGCAGTTTGAACCTACCAGTTAATCCAAGAATGAAAGGGGAAAATGTCTACTTCCTTAAAGATTATTGTTTTTATTATTAAGTCCTAACAAGTCAGTTTTGACCCATAGCAACCCTGCACAGGATTTCCCAGATGCTATAGAGAAATTCTAGTCTGTTCTATGGAGTCCTGGTGTGGCGCTATGGGTTAATGCGCTTGACTGCAAAGTTGTTTGGACTGCAAGGTCAGCGGTTCAAACTCACCAGCTGCTCATTGGAAACCCTATACAGGGTCGCTATGGGTCGGAACCAACTCGAAGGTATTTTACAACAACAAGTCTGTTCTATGGAGTTCTAGTGTGACAGTGGAGGATAAACTCACCACAAGTCATTGTTTGAAACATTCTATACAGGGTCGCTGTGAAGTTAGAACTGATTCGAAGGCACTTAATAACAACAATAACACTCTGCCATGTAGGGTCATACAGATGTTAGAATCAACCCATGGCAGTGGGTTTGGTTTGGTTTGGTTCTGACTCTGACTAGCCCTTGAAGCCCTCTGCTTCACAGTAAAGTTTAAAATTTATCACATAGGTGAAAGAGATCTTTTGCAGCAGATTTATCTAATGCAATACATCATTTGACTCACTTCCAAGAATATTGATTGTGGATAAAACAAAATGAAGTCTGACAACTTTGATCTTTTCTTCATTGGGCTGCTAACCTCAAGGTCAGCAGTTCGAAACTACCAGCTGCTTGGTGGGAGAAAAATGAGGCTTTCTGCTCCTGTAAAGATTTACAGACTCAGAAACCCTGTACAGGGTAACTATGAGTAGGAACGGACTCCATGGCACACCACCATCACCATCATTTATTAGCCCAGTGTAAGTATTTTTGTTTTCTTTACATTGAGGTGCTAGCCATACTGAAATTTTTGATCATCGGTATTTTAAGTCCTCTTCCCTTTTGGTGAGCAAGGTAGTATCATTTGCATACAACAGGTTGTTAATTAATCTTCCTCCAATCCTAATGCCATGTTCTTCTTCACATAATTCAGCTTCTAGGGTTATTTGTTTAGCATGCAGATTGAATAAATTTGGTGAAAAAATACAATGCTGGGTGGCCTACATGTTTTTTGGTTTTTTTTGGTTTTTGTTTTTTGTTTTTTTATGTGAAACCATTCAGTACTCCCTTATTCCATTTAAATGACTACCTCTTGGTTCCTCATGAGCACAATTAAGTTTTCTGGAATCTCCATTCTTCACAATGATATACAGGGTTTTGTTGTTGTTGTTTTTGTTAGCTGCTGTAGAGTCTGTTCTGCCTCATAAGTACCCTGTATAGGGTTCCACAAGCTTTAAATCTTCACATTGCCAGAAAGTTCCCTCTTCCTCCCATGGAGCGCTGTACTTCCAATATTATACATTGCTGTTGTTGTTAGGTGCCATCTAGTCATTACCGACTCAAAGCGACTCTATGCACAACAGAACAAAATGCTGTCTGGTCCTGGGCCAACCTCACAATTGTTGCCACACTTGAACTCACTGATGCTGCCACTTTGCCAATCCATCTCGCTGGGATCTTCATCTTTTTCACTGACCCTTCACAAACATAATATCCTTCTCCAGTGACTGGTCCCTCCTCACAATATGTTCAAAGTATGAGAGACAAAGTTTGGCCATCCTGGCCTCTAAGGAGCACTCTGGCTGCACTTCTTCCAACACAGATCTGCTGATTTTTTTGGCAGTCCATGGCACTTTCAATATTCTCCTCCAACACCATAACTCAAAGCATCAATTCATTTACATTCTTCCTTATTCGCTGTCCAACTTCTGCATACAAATGACGTTATTGAAAATATCATGGCTTGGGTCAGGTGCACCTTAGTCCTCAAGCTGACATCTTTGCTCTTCAACACTTTAAAAACGTCTTGTGCAGCAGATTTGCCTAATGCGATACGTCCTTTGATTTCTTGACTGCTGCTTCCATGGTTGTTGATAGTTGATCCAAGAAGAATGTAGTCCTTGACAATTTCTATCTTTTCTCCATTGATAAGAATGTTGTTTATTGGTCCAGTGGTGACAATTTTTGTTTTCTTTACATTGAGATGCACTCTATACCAAAGGCTGTGCTCTTTGATCTTCATCAGTAAATATTTCAAGTCCTCTTCACTTTCAGCAAGCAAGGTTGTATTATCTGCATATCACAGGTTGTTAATGAGTCTTCCTCCAATCCTGATGCCACATTTTTCTTCAAATAACCCAGCTTCTCCTATTATTTGCTCAGCATACAGGTTGAATAAGGATGGCGAAAGAATGCAACCCTGTCACACACCTTTCTTAATATTGTACATAATTTGTCATAATCCAGTAGAAAGCCTTTGCATAGTCAAATCTGTTGTTGAGATGGTCCTAAATCCAGGTGGGACCTATTCAACATTGTATTTTGGCTCTCATGGATTTGTTTAAATTTCTTCATCTTCAGCCCGAACTTGATATGAGCAATTGGTGGTCAGTCCCAGAGTGGGCTCCTGACCTTGTTTTGGCTGATTATACTGAGCTTCTTCACTGTCTTTTCCCACTCATATAATCAATTTGATTTTTGTGTATTCCATCTAGTGAGCTCTTTGTGTAGAGTCATCTTTTATTTTGTTTAAAAAAAGTATTTGAAATGAATATGGTCTTCTGACAATAGTGTTCTACTATTCACAATGTTTTTACACTGGTTTGTAAAGTTCTACTTAATTTTTAATGTAGAGACATTGCTAGTGAAGGATCCCTAGATGTCATCATAAAAATGTAGATAATGCTATCAATGAGTGCATCATGGTATTGACTTTGTTTTCCTCTGAAAAAATAGAATGAAGTCCCTAAAGCCTAATACCTGGGAATGTGAATTTGGTTTTTGGAGGTAGGTTTTTTGAGAATGTTACCATTTATTTTCACATAGCAGTGCATTCTAATGTAATCGGCATGGTGTTCTTTCAAAGCAACAAAGTCGACACATGAAGTCAGACAGAGGGAGGAAGCCCATGTGAAGAGGTTTCTGCAAGCCAAAGGTCACCTAAGACTACCAAGATCTGGGAGGCAAGAAATAATTTTCCCCTTTGGCCTTACAGGGAACATGGGTCCACTGATATTTCTATTTGAATTTCTAGCCTCCATAACTATGAGACAATAAATTTCTGCTTTTGTAAATCACTCTGTTTGTGATAGATTGTAAGAACAATCCTTGGAAATTAGTACAATGTATGTTCATGCCCATGAGTGTATACACATATGAGTGCACATATGTGCATGTGTGCACATGGGCACTGGGGTTGGAGGAGCAACAAACAAAGCAAAATGAATTCATTTTCTATGTACAAGTTTCACTGTCTTTACTTAAATCCCCTTCTGAAAAATGGCCAAATTCATTCAGTATACTGGGATGGTAACCAACTCAGTTGTTTATGCAAAATTATTATGTTTTTAGTCAATCATTAGGGGCAGCTTAGCTGCAAAGTGCAGTCATGTTATTGTTGCTTGTTTTAGAACTTTATCCTTAAGAACACCTGTTAGTAGCATGACTTGAGGTTCTCTGTGTTGCCTTTTTCCCTTTCTGGATGCTGTTTCACCCAGCTGCTAATAATTAGAAAAACAAAGCAAATCCTGACATGGATGCAGAGCTCTGAAAAATCCAAGAGATCATAAAGCCAAAGAACATAGTAAGTTTTTTTTGTTTTAAACCAGGAGGCAAACTGTACTATATTTCCCTTGCCTAGAAAACCACAGGAATGGATTAATATCAGTAACCACAAGAGACCTTTGTTTTTGAATGGGGGAGTGAGAGGAATATGAATCTATGATGGATGACTTTATATTTTCTGAAAAAAATACTAAAGCCACATATATTTGAATCACTGTATTACAAATGCACCATCCATATAAAAAGAATCTTGTAGATGAATTTATAGATGAATTCTTTCCCAAAAGTGACTTTTTTTTTTTTTTTTTAGCTTAAGATGCTCCCCAAATGATTTACAGAGTTCCAATATTTGTAAAGAGAGTAAACCAAAACAAGAAATCAAAAGCAAGGTATAACTCTAGCTCGATATAATCAGTTTCCATTAAGTCAGTTTCTAACTTAGAATGGTCTTGTATGTGTCCAAATAGGACTGTGCTGCATAGAGTTTTTAAATCTGATTTTTTAAGAATTAGATTATCAGAACTTTCTTTCAAAATACTTCTGGAAGGACTCTAACTTCCAACATTTTGCTTAACCATTAACACTACTCAGGGACTCCATGTCTATGTTGTTGTTGTTAAGTGCCACCATGTCGGTTCCAACTCATAGTAACTCTATATAGGGTTTTGAAGGAGTGCTTAGTGAGTTTGAATTGCTGACCTTTTGGCTCAAACTGAACTTTTGATCCAGTGATCTATCCCAGGACTTCCCATCTTAATGTAAGTCCTCAACTCATCAAATATATTACATATACTGTTGTTAGTTGCCCTCAAGTTGGCTCTGATTAGTGACCTGATATAAACAGAAAAATATCATTGTCTGGTTCCGGACCATCTATATCAGTTGTTATGCTCAATTTACGTTATGTAGTCAATTTACACAAGAATCAATGTTATGTAGTCAAATTTCAAAATGATTTCTTAACAGTACAATATAAATGCATCAGTTCTTCTATCTCCCTTTTTCATTGTCTTGCTTTAGCATGTATGTAAACATATGGATATGTATGTGGATATCACTATATATGGATCAGTAATAATTATCAGATGATTAATAAATGAATGATATACCATATATCATTGGGACTTCTGATGTGGCACCGTGGGTTAATGTCCTGGATTGCAAAGTTGATTTGAACCACAAGGTAAGCAGTTAAATCTCACCAGCTGCTCCCCGGAAACCCTATACAGGGT
>NW_006408567.1:698949-720124 GCF_000296735.1 Chrysochloris asiatica
TATCTGTATTATTTTTAAATATTAACTATCGAAACAAAATAATGAAAATATATCCTGTGTTCTATTTAGATACTTCAAACTACAGTTTAATAATCTGTATACTGTCAGTTTCTTTCTTTTGTTTCCTGAAATAATTATTTCTTGCTCAACTTTTGCTAGGTGGTATACATACTGAATAGGAAAAACAAAGCAAATCAATGCATGGCAGATGTTGTTGTTGTTGTGTGCCATTTAATTGATTCTGACTAATACGTTATAGGGTTTTGGAGAGCTGAATATGGATTTCAACTGCTGATCTGATGATTACCAATCCAGTGCTTAATCTGACCAAAAACGTATATAGATGATGCAGCATGTATTAATATATTCTAGTAGTCTAGAATGCAAGACCTTATTCCCAACTACATTTTAAATATCGTTACTCTTCTATCTGTTTAAATCAATTCAACTATAAATATTTAAATTTCCCAAAGAACCTCTGAGTTTCAAAGGAATGTATGTCCTATGTATATATTGTTCTCCATCCTAAACTGTCCAAGTTATGATTAATCTTCAAAACATTATCAAATTTGTCAGGAAATTATTGCGGTAGACACATGATGATGGAAATTATTTAATGAAAAATAGATTCAGTAGATGATTTTGTTGTTGTTGTTAGGTGCCATCGAGTTGGTACTGACTAACAGCGTCCATATGCACAAAATAACAAAACAATGCCTGGTCCTGAGCCAACTTCACAATCATTGTGATGTCTGAGCCAGTGCTGTTGCCACTGTGCCAATCCATCTCATTGTGGGTCCTCCTTTTTTTATCCAGCCCTCCTTTTTACCAAACATGATATCTTTCTCCAGGGACAGGTGCCTCCTGATAATGTGTCCAAAGTATGAGAGGCAAAGTTTGGCCATCCTGGTTCCAAGGAGCACTCTGGCTGTACTTCTTCCAACATTTATCTGTTTGTTTTTTTGTGAGTCCATGGTACTTTCAGTATCCTCCTACAAGACCATAACTCAAATGTATTAATTCTTCTATGGTCTACCTTATTCCCTGTCCAACTATCAGGTGCATATGAGAAAATGTCATTTTTTGGGTGTTGTTGTTAAGTGCCATCGAGTTGGTTCTGATCCATAGCGACCCTGTATAGGGTGTCCGATGAACAACTGGTGAGCTTGAACCACCGACCTTGCAGTTCAAATGGCTTTGCAGTCTGGCGCATTAACCCACCACACCACACCAGGACTCCATCTCCTGGGTGAGGCACACTTTATTCCGCAAACTGATATCTTTGCTCTTCAATTACTTTAAGAGGCCTTGTCCAGCAGATTTACTTACTGTAATACGTAGTTTGATTTCTTGACTGCTGCTTCCATTAGTATTGGTTAGTGATCAGAGCAAAATGAAGATTTTTGACAACTTCAATCTATATATATGGATGTTGTTTATTGGTGAGGATTTTGTTTTGTTTTGCTTTCATTGAGATGCAACCCATAAAGAAGGCTGTGGTCTTTGATTTTCATTAGTATTTTAAGTCCTCTTCACTTTCAGCAAGCAAGGTTATGTTATTTGTGTATCACAGGTGATTAATGAGTTTTCCTCAAATCCTGATGCCAGGTTCTTCTACATATAATTCAGCTTCTTAGATTATTTGTTCAGCATACAGATTGAATAAGTATGGTGAAAGAATGCAACCCTGGGGCACACTTAGTGTCCTTTGTCTGTTCAAACAACCACCTCTTTGTCTATATTACAGGTATATCATGAGCACAACTATGTGTTCTGGAATATTCATTTTTATCAATGTTGTCCATAGCTTGTCATGATCCACACAATCAAAAGCCTTTGTGTTGTCAATAAATCACAATTAAACATCTTTCTGGTATTCTTTGCTTTCAACAAAGATCCGTCAGATGTCAGTAATCATATTCCTCATTCCATGTTCTCTTCTGAAACCGGTTTGAGCATCTGGAAGTTCTCTGTCAATGTATGGTTGCAGCCATTTTGTATTATCTTTAGTAAAATATTACTTGCATGGGACATCAGTGATATTCTCCAATTATTTCTGTATTCTGCTGGGTCACCTGTTTTTGGAATAAGCAGAAATATGGATCTCTTTCAATTGGCCTAGTAGTAGTCTTCAAAATTTCTTGGCACAGATCAGTGATTGTCTCACATAGTGCATCATTTTGTTATAAGACTTCAATGTATATTCCATCAATTCCCAGTGCCCTGTTCTTTATCAATGCCTTCTATGCACCTTGGACTTCTTCGTTCAGTATCATTGTTTCTGGATCATATTCTACCACTTGAAATGGTTAAACATCTAACATTTCTTTGTGCATTCCTTTCATCTTTTGAGGCTTTCTGCATCATTCAATATTTTGCCCATAGAATCCTTCAATACTGCAAGTTGAAATTTAATACAATTGTTCAGTTTGAAAAATGCTGAGTGTGCTCTTCCCTTTTGGTTCTCTATATTCAGGTTTTTGCACATTTCACTATAAATTTGACTTTGTCTTCCTGAGCTGATCTTTGAAATTTTGAGTTTGGCACTTGTACTTCTTCCATTTGCTTACGCATCTCTATGCTAGATAGAGAGCAACTCTTAGAGTCTCTCTGACATCTATTTTGGTCTTTTTTTCTTTTTCTTGTCTTTTCAGTGACCTTTAGTTTTCATCCTGTATGATGTCCTTGATGTCATCCCACAACTTTTCTGGTCTTCGGTCTTTAATGTCTAATACATCAAATCTGTTCTTCAGATAATCTCTAAATTCAGATGGCATATATTCAAGGTCATGATTTGGTTCTCATGGAATTGTTTTGATTTTCTTAAGTTTCAGCCTGAATTTGCACATAGGCTATTGATAGTATGGTCCACAGTATTTCCCTGACCATGTGGCTGATGATATGGAGTGTTTCCACTGTCTCTTTTACAGATGTAGTCAATTTGATTTCTGTGTATCTGTTGAGGTCCCTGAATATAGTTGTTTTTTATGTTGTTTAAAAAAGGTATTTGCAGTGAAGAAGTTATTGTTCTTGCAAAACTCTATCATGCAATCTCCAGCATCTTTTCTATAGCAAATCCATGTTTTCCAAGTAGTCTTTGTTTCCTACCTTTGCATTCCAGTCACCAGTAATTATCAATAAATCTTGATTACATGTTTGATCAATTTCAAACAGAAGTTGTTAGAATTCTTCAATTTCATCATCTCAGGCTTTAGTGGGTGGTGTTAAATTTGAATAATAGTAGCATTAACTGGTCTTCCTTGCAGATGTATGGATATTATCCTATCACACACATCATTGTATTTCAGTATAGATGTTTATATGTTCTTTTTTATGATGAATGTGACACCATTTTTCTTCAATTTGTCATTCCCATCATAGTAAACCAGGTGATTTTCAGATTCAAAATGGCCAATACCAGTCCAGTTCAGCTCACTAATGCCTAGGTATTGATATTTATGCATTCCATTTCATTTTTGACACTTGCCAATTTTCCTAGAGTCATACTTCATACATTCCATGTTCTTATAATTAGTAAATGTTTACAGCTGTTTTTCTTCATTTTCAATTGTGCCCCATCAGCAAATAAAGGTCCCAAGGACTTTACTCCATTCACGTCATCATGGTCAACTCTACTTTGAGGAGGCAACTCTGCCCCAGTCATATCTTTAGTGCCTTCCCATCTGAGGGGCTCATTTTCTGGCATGATATCAATATTCTGGTGTTCTTCACTATGTTTCAATGTTCAATATTCCGGTGCCGAAAGTGTTCTACAGCTATTCATAAGGTTTTCAATAACTAAATATTCAGAAGTAGTCCTTCTCTCCTTCTCCCTAGTTTGTCTTTATCTGGAAGCTCAGCTGAAAAGTGTCTACCTTAGGTGACCCTGATGATATTTAAAGTATCTGTGGCATAGCTTCCAGAATCACAGCAACACTCAAGTTACCCCAATATAGGACAGAAAGATGAGTGTAAGTCAATAGATGGAAGTATACTCAAAAAGATAATGTGGGGGTAGATTACTTTTGAGAAATCAAAAAATAAGATGTTTTTGATTAAAGAGATTTAAATCTCAGTGAGTGGGAATGGTAAATCCATGAGTAAAGATAAGGAGTAAAACCCTTGAAAGTATGAACCTGTGTAAAGCAAAAAACTTGTCATAAAATGATAACTCAAATATTTTTATTAAAATGAACCATTTTCTGCCACTGTATTAGTCCATTGTTTTGGAGGTCTACATCTTTTAAATGAACCCTCCACTTTACCAGGCATGATGTCCTTCTCCAGGAGCTAGTCATTAGTGATGACATTTCCAAAATATGACAAAGAAAGTCTTGCCATCCTTTTTCTAAGGAGAATTCTGGCTGTATTTATTCCAACACAGATATGTTTGTTATTCTGACTGTCCAAGTTACTTTCACTGATCTCCATTATCACTGTAATTCAAATGCATCCAATCTTCTATAGATGTTATTATACATTGTCCAATTTTCATATGCATATAAGGCATGTGAAAATACTGTATCTTGGGTTAGGTGTACCTTAGTCCTCAAATGACATCTTACTCTTTAATATTTTAAAGAGGTCTTTTGAAGCAGATATTCCAATGTAATACATCATTTGATTTCCTGACTGATTTTTCTAAAAAGCATTGATTATGGATCAAAGCAAAAATGAAGTCTCTGAGGACTTCATTTTTTTCTCTGTTTTCCAAGATGTTATTTATTAAGTTGTGAGAATATTTGTTATCTTTACACTAAGTCTTTGATCTTCATCAGTAAGTATTTCAAGTCCTCTTGGCTTCCAGCTGGCACAGTTGCATATTACAGGTTTTTATGCATTTTCCTTCAATCCTAATTTGAGTAATACTGAGTTTCTCCATTGTCTCTTCCCCTAGATGGAATAATTTGATATCTTTGTATTACATGTGATAAGTTTAACATGCATGGCAACTATTTATGTTGTTGAACAAAGGAATTTTCAAATGGATATGTAGTTTGTCTTGCAATATTCTAACATACAATCTCCAGCACAGTTTCTATCAACAAGGTCATATTTTCCAACTACTGATTCTCCCTCTTTGTTTCCAACTTTTGCATTTCAGTCACCAGTAATTATCAATGCTTGTTGATTGCATGTTTAATAAGTTTCAAAATAAAAAAAGTTGGTAAAATTGATGAATTTCTTCATCATTTTCCTTAGTGGTTTTGGGTTATAAAGATATTAACTGGTTTTCTTGTTGTAGTTAAGTGCTGTCCAGTTCTGATTCATAGTCCGGTTCTGATTCTGTCCGGTTCTGATTCATAGCAAACCTGTATGTGGTTTCTGAAGAACCTCAAGTGGGTTTAAGCTTCTAGTGCTTAAACTTCACAGTGGTTCACAGTCTAGTTCTATTGCAGATAGTTTTTGTACTTCAAGGTATATCTTGAAAATGTTCTTTTCGACAATTAATGCAATGTCATTCCTCTTCAATTTGTTGTTCCTGGCATAGTAAATTATATGATTATCTGATTCAAAATGACCTATACCAATCCATTGCAGCTAATTAATGCCTAGGATATTGATCTTTAAGCATTTTATTTCATTTATGACAACTTTCAGTTTTCCTAGATTCATACTTCAGTGGCTCTATAGGATTAAACATGGCTAAAAACCTCAAGTTCTCAGGGTTGAGACCACCAATCACTCCTTGGAGATGGATAAGGCTTCTGCTTCTGTAAAGATTTACAAAAATGTATATATATGCATATATTATATATGCAATTAGAGTATTTTGTTTAATAATTAGGCATGGGAAGTTGGGAGAAATGTTGGATGATTGTGTATTCTGGAAATTTCTAATTAATCTATTTTGATGAAGGCTATAAAAGAAACCTGTGGGAGAAAGATGAGGCTTTCTGCTCCCGTAAAGATTTACAGCCTCAGAAACACTGTTAAGGGTCGCTATGGGTCGGAACCGACTAACTGGCACTTAACAACAACAAATAAAAGAAACCAGAATTTTATTTTGGATCAATGAAGTCAGGAAAGACCTCATAATCTGATCTATTGTCTAATTTGCATTTGCTAACTTCTCACAGATGGCAGGGAGAATATTTGGATCCTGATAAGTCAGTTGTTGTTTTAGTGTGAGCTACCTAAGTCAGAACAGAATCTCATGCCTTTCTAAAGAAATTTTTGGAGAAAGATGAAAGACCTAATGTACTTATAAAGGTCCAGGGCGTGACAATGTGACCTTAGAATCAGAGATGTTATAAAAGAAGCCTTATGTAGTAGAAACAATATAAATAAGGAGATTACATGTTTGCAATAGTTCTTTGAGGGAGAGAAATGATCCTCCTGTTGGCATTACATGAAACTGATTTTAATCACTGTAATAGAGGGCATAGATAGATGCTTTGTGAAAAGACAATTCTATAATAGATTTAGAGGAAAATTATGAGTGTGTGTGTGTGTGACTAGAAGCTTTTATAAAAGAAAAATCAAATTATGTGGTGTGGGACTCTGGATAATTGCTGTTTGATGAAAGAAAAAAGTGGAGGTGGGGAAATAGACACTCAAAGGGAAAACTGTAAACCTGAACCAGTTCAATTTGTTGTAAAATTCAATCCTCATAATAAAGCACCAAAATTTTAAAAGGATAAGGTTTAGTCTAGGAAATTTATACAAAATAAATATCTACAACCCTTAAATTTTTTGTTATGCCTACAAAAAAGCAAAGCATTTAGTCAGTGTGAAAATAAAATAAATTGATTTCTACTGCTACTTTTCTTTTTAAACTTGGCAAACTATGACAATCTTAGCACTCTCAAAATATTCTTGAGTTTCTTTTTTTTTTTTTTTAATTAACCATGCTGTTATGATATGAGGAAAGATACATACAGGAATACCAAAATTTATTTGTCATTCTTATTCTAAATTTTTGAACATTTTAGTATTTTTTCTCTAGTATTTAAGCAATTAACTTGCTACATTCTAGCCTTTTAAAATAAGATATTAGTTTATATCTTATCTATTTATGTATATTATTTATATAAACATATATGTATATATTTTATAAGATATTAGTTATGATTATTAATTGGACTACATTGCCTATAATATAAAAAAATCTATGATAATTAAAAATAAAACAATAAAAGAGAGGAAAAGCATAAATTGCATCAGATACAAAAACTATATTGTATTTATCAGGTTAGGTACTAACTCTAATACTGGCTATTTCTTGAGATTACAAGATTTCTTGTAATCTTGAGCAGAGGCAATATCAGTTTTCCAAAGTTTTCCATGGTTGAATGGGGTCAGACTATGCATCGGGTGAATCTCAGTTTCTATTCAGAAGTTGTTGACCTCCAATGTTTGAGTGCTAAACCTTGACTCCGGGCTATCATAATATCTGTTTAGAAAGCTCATATACTTACCATTCTTCATAAACATTTTGGTGTGACTCAGCCTAGAATATCATGATAATTGAGGTGCCTCAAGAAATTATGTGACTACAATAGAGGAAGTAAAAAGAGTATGAATCAACCATTGTTGTAGTAAGAGCCACTTTACAAAGTTTATCTAAATTAATCCTGAATAGGACTGAGTTGCATGCATTCTATATGGTTTGGACAACTAGTGAATAGAAGAATAGGAATAATCCAGGATTTTAAAGTCTAACAACAAGTTCACTATACCACATCTAGTGTGTACATAAAGGGGTTGTTGTTATTGTTAATTGACTAGAGTTGTTTCCAGCTTAAATCTACCATGTATAGGGTTTCTGAGGAGCAGTTAGTAGGTTTGAACTGTTGACCTTGTGATTCACAGTTCAGTGGGATCCTACAGTGCCACACCAGGAGTTCACATATGGGATTACTGTTGTTGTTGCTAAATGCCATCCAATCAGTTCCAACTCAAAGAGGCCCTATATAGGGTTTCTGAGGAGAGCTTGAACTACTGACCTTGTGATTCAAATAGACTTCACAGTCCAGCACAAATAAGTTACCAATGAGTTATACAGAAAGTTCCACAAAATGATATTAACAAGATTTTCTCCATCACTATGGTGAGGGTTGTTCAAGACTTGACAGTGTTTTCTTCTGCTGTTTCAGAAGGTCACTATGAATCAGAACAAATTCAATAGCACCTAACAACAACAAAAACTGTTCACCACATTGAAAATCATCACTTTGTTCCTAATTTGCACAACAGTTCTGCAGTTTGGTGAAGACCATAATTTAGCTTAAACCTTTCTAGCTCCCTCCCCCATGCCTTCCACTTCAGGAATCATTATAGACACCAATGTTTTTTTGCAATTTTTCATGCTCTGTATCACACAGTTCTGCTGTGGGTCCTAATTGGGGACAATGGCTTGTGTGTTGCTGTGAGGCTGGAAGCTACACAATCAGTATTGTAAACACCATCAGGGTCATCTATGGCAGACAGATTTCAGTGGAATGTATACCTGTGTAACACAAACTGGGAAGAAAGGCCTAGTGATTTACTTGCAAAATTTTGTCAACAGAAAATCTATGGTCACAAAGGAATATGTTCTGTATAGTGCTTCAACATGAGCCTTCTAAGTTAGAAAGAAATAAAAACTTATAGTTAATGAAACAATGTACTCAAGCATACCAACAATCATGAAAATGGCACAGGGCTAGATAGCTCTCATTCTGAATTTGGGAAAATTTCAAGAACAGATGGAATGCATTGGACACAAATGAAAACCAGAAGAGTTCTGGGATGACATCAAGAACATCATAAAGTAAGAAAACAAAATGTCATAAAGAAAACAGGAAAGAAAGAACAGACTGAAATGGATGTCAGAAGAAATTCTGGTATTTTCACTCCAGTTTAGCGATGCTAAAACAAATGAAAGAAATAAGGGAGGTAAAAAAGCTAAACAGAAATATTCAAAGGGCAGCTCAAGAAGACAAGTCAAATATTATAATGAAATGCACAAACTTCTGGAGTTAGAAAAAAAAAAAAAAAAAGGAAGCACATGCTCAGCATGTCACAAGCTTAAAGAATTGAGAAAAAATTTTCAAGTCTTGACTTGTAATACCTAGATATCTTATGAGCAAAATATTAAATGCTGCAGAAAACATCAAAAAAAGATGGAAGGAATACATAATGTCACTGTATCCAAAACAAATAGTTGGTATTCAACCATTTCAAGAGGTAGCATATATCAAGAACCAATGGTATTGAATGAAAAAGTCCAACGTGCACTGAAAGTATTGGCAAAGAACAAGGCTCTGTGAATTGATGGAATACAAATTGAAATCACTCAACAAACTGATGAAACCCTGGAGGAAATCATTCATCTATGCGAAGAATTTGGATGACAGCTACCTAGCCAAATGAATGAAAAGATCCATATTGTGTCTATTCCAAAAACAGGTGACACAATGGAATGCAGAAATCATAGGACACTATCACTAATACTGAGTGCAAGTAAAAGTTTGCTAAAGATAATTCAACAACGACTACAACAGTACATTATTAGCTTTATTTCTCACTCTTTATAGACATTGGTCCATTTCCACATGAAAAGTATCTGAAACTTCCACTTAATATTCTATAGAATGAAGTTGTATCACAAACAGAGGGAAAAGTTATTAAAATAAAAATATTTTATATCCATGCCCCAAAGCATCCCCCTGCTAAGATGTTTTTGTATATATAATTACAAGCATCTATACCTCTATAAAGCTAGTTTTTTCTTAGATCAATGTAGTATTTTTATTATTCACACCAGATCATACGGATCACCAAACTTCCAAATGGTTAAAAAATAGCTTTCCCCTGTCAATCAGAATAGTTCCAAATTAAGCAATTATATAAGCATATCCATATATTAAAAACCTCTTCTCTTATTTCAGATAGTTACATCAAATTGAGACATTTACAAACAGTTCATAGTATACACTGGCCCAAACATGATTTTCATCTATCTCCCCAAAATTGAGCATCCTTAAGGTTCAACCCAGATTCATACAAGGATATGGGATGAGGGATAACATTGTTGACATCAAATGGATCTTGGTAGAAAGCATAGAGTACCAGAAAGCTGTTTGCTTGTGTTTCATTGATTACACAAAGGCTTTCGACTGTGTGGATCATGGCAAGCTATGGATAACATTAAGGCGAATGAGTATTCCAGAAAACTTAATCTTGCTAATGAGGAACCTGTACATAGAGCAAGAGGCAGTAATTTGAAAAGAAAAAGAGACACAAAATGGTTTAAATTTAGGAAAGGTATGAGGTTGGATTGTATTGTTTCACCATAATTATTCAGTCTGTATGCTGAGAAAATACTTAGAGAAACTGTTTTATATGAAGAACATGGCATTAGGATTGGAGGAAGATTCATTAACAACCTGAGATATGCAGATGATACAACCTTGCTTGCTGAAAGTGAAGAGGACTTAAAACACTTACTGATAGAGATCAAAGATCACAGCCTTTGATATGGGTTGCAACTTATTGTAAAGAAAACAAAAATCCTCACCACTGGAGCAATAATATCCGTATAAATGGAGAAGAGATTGGTCGATTTTCACTCACATTTTAGACATGTTGTCAAGAGACACCTTGCTAAAGTAGAAGAACAGTGAAAAAGAGAGAGACTCCAGATGAGATGGATTAGCACAGTGGCAGCAACAATGGAATCAAGAGTAGCAGCAATTGTGAAGATAGTGCAGGACATGGAGTGTTTCATTTTGTTGTGCCTAGGCTTGCTATTGTTTTCAGAGCTAATTCAACGGCACTTAACAATAAATTTTCTCAGCTTGGTGACATTTTACAGGAACTGGTTCCTCTTGATCAAAAGTCCCAAAATACATGAAATGAATTCTTACCATTCTTGCTTCTAAAGAACTTTTTTGGCTATATATCTTCCAAGAAACATTTGGTTGCTCTTCTGGCAGTCCATGGTATTTCCATGTTTTCTGCCAGCACCATAATTCAAATGTACCAATATTTCTTCATTGTCCACATTTCACATGCATATGAAACAATCGAAAATGCCATGACTGAAGTCAGGCATACCTTTGTCCTCATAATGTCTTTGTTCTTTTAGATTTTAGGTATATTTTGCAACAAGTTTGCCCAATATAAAACATTATGTTCTTTACCGGTTCATTCCATGAAGATTGATTTTCATCCTAGTAAAATAAAATCCTCAACAAATTCCATATTTTTTTTCCATTTAATATAATGTTGTTGATTGGTCCAGTGTGAGGAATTTTGTTTCCTTTACATTGATTTGCAATCCATACTGAAGCCTGGAGACTTTGATCATCATCAGTGAGTGTTTAAAGTCATCTTTGCTTACAACAAGGAATTGGCATATTTTGGAAGTTGTGATTAGTTTTCCTTCAATTCTGATATCATGTTATTATTAATATAGTCTAGTTCTAGAATTATTTGCTCAGCATAGAAATTGAATAAATGTGATTATAATATACAACTCTGACACACATATTTCCTGATTTTAAACTACATAGTGCCCTCTTGTTTGGTTCAAACAACTGCCACTTGGTCTATTTATAGGTTCTACATGAGCACAATTATGTGTTCTGGAATTCCTGTTGTCTGTAGTCTGTTATATTCAAAACAATTTAAAGCCTTTGCAGAGTCAATGACACATAAGTAAATATCTTTCTGGTATTCTCTGTTTTCATTCAAGATCCATTTGTCTTCATCAATGATATATTCAGTTCCTTGTCGTCTTCTGAATCTGCCTTGAATTTCTGGCAGCTCCGTATTAATGCACTGCTACAATGAATTTTAAATTATCTAAAGTAAAATTTTACTTGCATTTTGTACTAATGATGCTGTTAAGTACCATAGAGTCGTTTCTGACTCATAGAGATCTATATAATGTTTCCAAGAAGTGACTTATGGATTTGAACTGCTGACCTTGTGGTTAGCAGTCCAGTGCTTATCGTACAGACTCACATCAGGACTCTGTATTAATTATATTGTTTGATAATTTCTGCTTTCTGTTGGGTCACTTTTCTTTGAAATGAGCACAAATATCAATCTATTCCAGTTAGTTGGTCAAGAAGCCATCTTTCAAATTTCTTGACATACATGAGTGAGTGCTTCCAGCACTGCATCAATTTGTTGAAACATTTCAACTGGTATTCCCTCAGTTCTTGAAGGCTTGTTATTCATCAATGATTTCATTGCAGCTAGGATTTCTTCCTTTAATATGAAAGTTCTTTATAAAATGCTACCTCTTTAAATGGTTGAACAACAACCATTTTTGGTGGGAACAGTGATTCTGTGTATTTCTTCCATGTTCTTTTTATGTTTCCTACATTGTTCAATATTTAGTCCATTTTGTTGTTGATGTTAAGTGCCATTGAGCCAATTCTGACCCATAACAACCCTGTATAGGGTTTCCAAGAAGCAGCTGGTGAGCTTGAGCTGCGGACCTTATGGCTCAACCCAACATTGAAGTCCAGAGCATAACCCACAATGCCACACCAGGACTCTATTTAATTTATAGAATTTTCATATTGAAACTCGGAGTCTGAAGTTTTTCTTCATTTCTTTCAGCTTGAGAAATGCTGAACATGTAATCTTCATTTTTTTTTTTTTCTAATTCTAGTACTTTGACTTTTTCATTATAATACTTTGCTTTATCTTTTTTGAGATGCCCTTTGAAATATCTATTCAGGTTTTTTATTTCATCCTTTCTTCCAATCTCTTTCAGTTTTCTATGTTAAGAGCAAGGTCCAAATATCTTCTAATATCAATTCTGGTCTTTTCTTACTTTCCTTTAAAAAAAAAAAAATCATGTATGATGTTCTTGATACCATCTCACAACTTTTCTGGTTTTGGTCATGTTTTTTCAATGAAATAAAAATGTGCTTGAGATGATCTCTATATTCAAGTGGCGTATACTAAAACAATATGCATATTTGCTTTAGCTTTTGTGCACTAGTTTTAATTTTCTTCAGATTCAAAGTAAATTTTGATGTTGTTAGGTATCATCGAGTGGTTGTGTGTAGGTGCCATTGAGTGCTTGTGGGTTAATAGTGATCAATTCTACATTTTGATTATTAATGGATGTTTTCAGCTGTTTCTTTTCATTTTGAGTTGTGTGTGTCCCATGAGCACATGAAAGTCCAGAAAGTTTTACTCCATTCACACCATTAAGGTCAACTCTACTTTGAGGAGACAATTTTCCCTAGCTGTATTTGAGTGCCTTCCAACCTGAGGATCTCATCTTCCAGCACTTTTGATGACAACATTCCACTGCTATTCATAAGGTTTCCTTGACTATTATTACTTCAGAAATGGTCTGCCCCTTCATATTCCTAGTCTGTTTTAGTCTGGAAACTGTGCTGAAAATGGTCCACCATGAATGACCCAATTGGTATTTATTTAAAATATTAGCTGTATAACTTCTTGCATCACAGCACCACACAAACCAACATAGTGCAACAAATCGACAGAAGAATGATGGAGATTTACAAATAATTATTATAATCTCTAAGCCCAGATAAAAAAGCTGAGCCTCTTCCCAGAATAATTAGGAGAATCTCATTACTGTGGTTCTGAATGACTTCTGAGAGATGCCTTAACAATTTCAATTTATTTAATAACAATAGATTAAACATGAAGTTCAATATTTTAATTATATACCTGTTTTCACACTATTGTTAAATGTTGTTGAGTCACTTTGACTCATAGAGACTCCATACAGTGTTTCCAAGGAGCAACTCATGGGTTTGAACCACTTACCTTCTGTTTTGCAATCCAGTGTTTATCCTACAGTGCCACACCAGAAATCTAAAAATATATGTTTTACATATTTCCTAATAAAAAAATACATATACAGTTAAATCTCTATAGCAATTTCCATTTCTTTGATGTCTACTCTCGATTTAATTAATATTTTGAAGTTGGTGCCCATAACTCCCATTTTTGTTATTTTATTTTACTATAAATACCCTTTTGCGTAGTGGTTATGAATCGGGCTGCGAACCTTAAGGTCAGCGGTTCGAAACTACCAGCCGCTCCGTGGGAGAAAGATGAGGCTTTCTACTCCCGTAAAGATTTACACCCTCGGAAACCCTGTACAGGGTCGCTATGGGTCGGAACCGACTCGACGGCACTTAACAACAACAACAACAACAATAAATACCCTTAATATAGCACTGTCCTATACTATACTGTATTGTTCTGCAACTTGCTTTTTTTCGCTCAACTTTTTTTGAATAATTTGTTCATGCTGTTCCATAAAGTTCTCATGTACAACTGAGTAATAAAAGAGGATTATTAAAATTGCCAAAGGTTTCATTTTGCTGAGTCTACAATCAGTGCCTCTAGAAGTAGCAGTTAAGAAATAAAACAAATCTATATTGGAAAAAGTACAGCCAGAATACTCCTGAGAAACAAAGAGAGTGAGACTTCATCTCACATACATTGAACATTTTATTAGCAGAGACCAGAACTTGGAAAAGAACATCAAGCTTGATAAAGAAGAAAGTCAATGCAAAACAGAAAAACTCTCAATGAGATGAGTTGGTACAATGACTTCAATAACGGGCTCAAACATAGCAGCGATAGTGAAGATGGTGCAGGATTAGGCAGTGTTTTGTTCTGTATAACCATATTGTACATAGGGTTGCGATGAGTTGGAAACAACTAGATAATAACTAACAACAACAACTTATATTGGTCATTATCTCTCTGTATATGTTGTTATTTTTAAGTGCCATTGAGTTGTTTTCAATAGTGGCACTGTGTAGAATTTCCAAAGAGTGGCTGGTGGGTTTGAACTTCTGAAATTATGCTTAGCAGTCTAGTGCTTCTCCTACAGCACCACACCAGGACTCCATATATATGATTCCAAATGTTTCTAGTAAAAATCTTACTAAAGTATTTGCCAAGCAATAAGAAATGTACATAATAAAATCTGAACATTTCACTTCACTTTCTCCTTTTCTTCTAATGCTACTTCTCTTAGACTTCTCTTTAATTGCTCTTAGACAAGCAATTAATAATTTGGGACATTTCCAGATTAATGAACAGACGAAGTATATTGTTTTTCAAACAGTTTATTCAACATTATAATATGCACATTAAATGCATATTTACATTATATCATGAATTGATTATCTAGGTTCACATCAGTTTTATGATTAAAAAAATGGGCTGCATTCAGAGTAAAATGTTCACGCAGATGCCATACTTTTCTACTTAGATGTGCCTCCAAATGTTTCTAGTTTAATCTTTACAAAAATATTTCCATGGGCTGAGTGAAGCAAGTTTTGTTGAACTGGTTATTAATTTTGTTTAAGACAAGCTATTCGATTTTTGTTCTTGGTACTAAAAAAAAAAAAAAAAAAAAAAAAAATCATTTTTTAAGTGGAAGTATTTTAAATGGTCTTTTATATAACTGCATATTTAAGATCTTACTGAAATTATTATATAAATATATATATATATATACATTAATTTGATGGCACTTAACAACAACAAAAACATACATTAATTCATACTGACTACATTTCTTGGCCAAAATGGAATATAAAATAAGCAGCACAAATGCATAGAGAATGATTTTTGATAAATTGGCTTAAAATTTAATAGATTCATCATGAAGCTAATTAGTACTCCTTAAATTCTGCTTGCTCTAATGACTCCTGTCATGCCGAACATTTTTGGCATCATGAATCATTCTAGATTACTTGATGATGATAAAATGACTTTCAGTCCTGAAAGAGACCTTACATTATTTCTTATATATGCATTAAATATACAATGAAAATTATCCTTCAGAATAAATATGCAGGCAGTGAAATGTACTAATAAGCAATTTTAAGCAAATTTTTGCAATACATGTGCTAATTGCCAGGGGTTATAAGGTTGTGGTGTTGTGGGTTAATGCACCAGACTGCAAAGCCGTTTGAAATGCAAGGTAGGCAGTTCAAACTCACCAGCTGCTCCTCAGAATCCCTAGACAGGGTCACTATGGCTCAGAATCTACCTTAAGGCACTTAACAACAAAAACATAAAGTTAAAATTGCATTCACCATGTGTTTGATTTAAGATTTACAATTATGTCACATATTTTTCTTAAACATTTTTTCCTGAAATGCCAATATTAAGTTGTATTTCCAAATGTTTGATCCAATTAAAACCAGTAAGTGTATAGTTTTAATTATTTTCTCTGTAATTTCTTCTGTTTGGGGAGCTCTGTACAAACTGTTGAGTTTGTACAGAGCTCCCCAAACTGAAGAAGAAATATAAACAACAAAAATAAAACAACCGAAGATCAATGGTTTATCTTTACACTGATCAGAGTATAAAGTATCAGAAAATACTCATGTAATTTGTGTTTCAATTAGCATATGTCAATTATTCCATATTAACATATCACAATATTATCATTTATTTCATATTTGAAAACACAACTGCATTAATTTATGTCAGATATATTGAGGAGAGCCGCTCCTACCAGCAAGTTGGAGCCTTCTTTGAAAATTCCATAGGGGATAAACTAAATTGGAACTGAATACTGATTGCAAAAGTATCACTGGCAGCACAATGTTTAAAGCACACCTACGCTATCCAAAAGATCAACAGTTCAAACACTGTGACAGAAAGATGTGTTTCTGTGTAGATTTACAGCCTCCAAAATCTTGCCGGGCAAACGACTCTGTTCTAAAAGGCTGCTATGAGTTGGAATCCACACCATGGCAACAGTTTGTTTTTTAATTGATTATAGAGCTTGTTGTTTTCTTTTCACTTAAAATTAACTTAATTATGTGAAAGAATCTCACTGGTACATTACTGTTTGGTGGGAAGTTAAAGGAATCTGAGATCAGAAGACCTAGTTCTATTACTCAGTAATGGTGAAATTGCTGGCATAATATATGATTGATTATCTATAGTGTTAAATGTTGATGATAGCTGTATTACTGAGCAATGCATAGAAGTTGAAAATAGTAGTGAAAAAATTATAGTTGTATTTGAAGAGCTACCTGATCTTCTAATGAAGAAAATTATTTTATTATTGTCAGTTGAAATGAAAAGTAGCATTTTAGTCTTATAATTTAAAATCACAAATGTATAGCATATTCTTACTCAGATTTTAACAGTTTTCATATAACTAAAATAGAAAATATTGATGTATCTTTAGTCTGTCATTATTTTTTAAATTAAAGATTATAATATGATTTTTATAATTATTAAGATAAATCTCTCATAAGGAAAATATTTAGTTGAATATTTAGGAAAGGATTGTGTAGAAAAAATCTGTTGTGAACTTTTACATCAATTTTGTTGCCTTTTTTTGACAAATAAGAATAAATATAATACATAACATCTGGTTTATCCTTAAATTTGGAAGCTGGATTTTCATATCAATTCTAATTGATCTTAACCCAAGTTTCTAAACTTGATTAGACTAAATTTATATTATGTGATATTTTGAATTACTCCTTTAAGGGTTCTTATAAGCAAGCAGGACTTCCATATATATATGTAAAAATACTGTTTTTGTTTAAGGTCTCTTTACAAACATATTTGTTTTTTCAGTGTACTACAGAGTATACAGTATTGATCCATGGCTTTTATAAACCCTTTAAAATTACCATGTTGCAATGTATCTTATGCTGGGCTTAACTTAGAGATCCATCCCAAAACAACATCTGGCCCAAATATATCCACCATCTTATTACTATGCATTCATGATTTATGGCATTCTAGTAAATACATCCATTCACAGAGGAATTCAATATGTTATTTTAATTTACTTAAAAGTAAAATACAAATATAAGATTTAAAACTTCTATCATGCATAAGTTTATTCTAAAAAAATTCCAAATAATATCCCTAAAAGACAGCTTTGGTCTTATCACAATCGTAACCATCTCAACATAATTATTTCGAGGAAACATAAGCATATGCTTTGGCCATGCACATAATGTTCTTGTTTAAAATACACATACTTGCAAACTGTGTTGCAAATTGTTGTTAACTGCTTTTGAGTTGGTCCAACTCATAGTGATACTGTACAGAGTTTTCAAAGAGTGGCTGGTGAGCATGAAGTGCCAACTTTGCAGTTCAAACGGACCTAGCACACTAACCCATAGCAGCATACCAGACCACCTGTTGCAAATTAGATACATCAAGTTAATCTTCAAAAATGAATTTGAACATATTAGGATAAATATCTTAGGCATTAGTGAGCTAAATAGACTGCCATTAAACACTAAGAATCAGGCACTGTTGGATCAATACTTGACTACAAACTATAATGTAAGCAGTTCAAACTTACCAATGTCCCTTAGAAAGATTATGCAGGGTCACTATGCATTTGAACCAACTCCACTTAACACCAACAACAATAACTGCCATGAGTGAGAAATTGAAGGGAATGACAGATTTGGTGTCAAAAGAAAATTTTAAGACATAACCTGAAGTACAATACTGTCAGTGATAGGATGATACTTGAAGACCAGTTAGTATGACGATTATTTAAAATTATGTGGCATGCATTAATGTTAAAAGTGAAGAAATTAAAGGTTTATACAAACATCTGCATTCTGAAATTAACAAAACATGCAACAAAAATGATTTGGTAACCACTGGTGACGGGGATGCAAAAGTTGGAAACAAAGAAGAAGGATCAGTAGCTTTGGTGAGGGAAAAGTCCCCAGATTTAGCATGCTAGCATTTTGTGAGACCAAATTATTCATTAAAAATATCATTCCCAACAACATAAACCATGACTATAGAAGTAGACATCACAAGATGAAATAAAGAGGAATCAGACAGACTACATCTGTTTGAGTCATTGGAGAAATTCAATAACCTTAATCAGGAGAAAGTTAAAGGACAACTGTGGAACAAATGATTAACTCCTCATATGCAAGTTCAAGTTAATTCCACAAGATTCAAAGTTTGAATTGAATCTGTCACACCTGAATTTAGAGACCTTCTGAAGAGTAAATTTAACACGCTGTATACTAATGCCCAAACACCAGATGAGTTTTGGGATAACATCAAGTACATCATTTCTGAAAAAAAGCAAAATGTCACTAAAAAGGCAGGAAACAAGGATCAACATTAATGTCAGAAGAGACTAGCTCTTGAATGTAGAGTAAGTAGAGTGAATGAAGAAAACATGATGAAGTAAAAGAACTGAACAGAACATTTCAAAAAGTGACTCAAAATGACAAAATAAAGTATTTTAACCAAATGTGCAAAAACCTGGTGTTAGAAAGCCAAAAGGGAAGAATACTCTTAGCATTACCCAAGCAGAAATAATTTAATAAAAAACTCAAACCTTGAATTGCAATGATTCTATGGGCAAACTATTGAACAATGTAGGAAGCATATATATAATTGTTAATAATTTGCTACTGTATCAAAAATAATTGGTTGGCATTCAACCCTTTTAGGAGGTATGATCAAGAAATGATTGTTAAGGAAGAAGTTCAAACTACACGGAAGCATTAGTAAAAAAGAAAGCTCCAAAATTTACCAGAATGCCATTGAGATGTTTCAGCAAACCAATGATGCTCTGGAAGCACTCACATGTCTATTCCAAGAAATTTGGAAGACAGTTACTTTACTAATTGACATGAAGATACCCATATTTGTACCCATTCCATATAAAGCTGACCCAACAGAATGAGGAAATTGTTGAAAAGTATTAGTAATATTCCATATAAGCAAAGTTTGTATTATCAAAGAATATTGAATATTACATGGACTGCCAGAAAAAGGAACAAATACGTGTTGGAAAAAGTATAGCTAGAATGTGCCTTCTTTGAGGATAGAGAAACTTAATGTTACAGACATTGGACTTAGTACCAGAAGGAACCAGAAAATTAGAGCGACCAGTAAAGTAGAGGAGAGCAAAAAAGAAGACATTCAGTAAGATGGACAGAGTGACTTCAACAATGGACTCAAATAAAGCAATGATTGTGAAGTACTGGACTGTGTTTTGTTGTGTTCTCATAATATTTAACACTTATAACAAGATACACCTGAAAGATACAAAGGGCCCACAAGACTAAAGAAATTCAAAGGACTATGAATATGTATTGACATATTACACTGAGCACACCAATGAGATGCATTGACACAGTGACTATAACAATGGGCTCAAACAAAGCAGCAAATGTGAGGATGGCACATGACTTTTGTACATAGTTCCACTGTGAGCTGGAAGTGACTGGATGGCATCTAACAACAATAACAACATAGCATGACATACCAAAAGAGTACACATATATGCGTGCATGTGTGTGTGCTTGTGTATGTAAGTTGTTATTGTTAAGGGCCATAAAGTTGGTTCTGACTCATAGTGACCTTGTGTAGGGTTTCCAAGGAACAGTTGATGGGTGTGACTGCCAAGTTAGACGTTAGAAGTCCAGTGCTCATCCTACAGTGCCACACCAGGAGAATCTACTAGATGGCATCAAACAATAGCAGCTATCTTGAATTTTCTAGGAATTAATAGAAATGTTTGAAAATGACATTATTTTCAATGCTTAAACACTTTATTAATCAAATAATTTATTTTTCTTTTCTTTTTAACTTATTGCAATTTGAATATCTTTATGATTTCATTGAATCTGCCAATGTCTGTGTTTCCACTGTTACTCTTAACTATATTAAAAGAAAACGTGCTAGTACTTGTATTGTCATATTTTCCAGATTTGCTTGTGTATTTTTCCCCCACGCCCTTCCTTTTGTTACAAAATGCCTACCTTTACATTTGCAACATTCACAATCAATCCTGATAGGAATTACTTACTACTGAACCACAAGAATCTTATCTCCATCTCCTTTCGCCAGTCCCATCTACACAGGTATTGTCTGTGCCCATTTTATTACAAATGTGTCCATTTTATTGTATATATATTATATTTCAAAATTTCTAATTGCTTTATATCCTTGACTACATTTGAAATTGCCAGTCTTTAATTTTAGGTTTTCTCATTGGCATGAAATTGTAGTTCAGCTTTTTATATAAGTATATTAGGGAAGAATCTAACTTAGATTTGATGGTATAAAAAAATAATTCCCAGAAGAAACATCTAATATCAAACAGTATCTAAGCTAAGATCAAAGACTGAATTTAAAGTACCCTGTGGTGCTGTGGGTTAATTCCCTGAACTGTAAAGTCACTTTGAAGTGCAAG
>NW_006408567.1:720610-722205 GCF_000296735.1 Chrysochloris asiatica
TGTGAATTGAGGCTGATTTTTAAAATATGTCATGAAATTAATTGAGACCCAATTCTAGTGGCAGAATATATTTCCCTAGATCTTTTTTGACTTTTTAGTGATTGGTGAGACAATTTAGGATAGTTTATAATATTAAGACAAAACCTAGACTATATAAAATTCAGATGGAACATTTTAAGACTTAAACTCAAATAAAATGGCCTGTCATTCACCAATATAGAAAAATGCCACTACTTGCTTTGCAAGATTTTATAATATTTCTAAACCTATGTTCATCACAGTCCCTAATGGCTCAGATCAAAGTATCATATGGAAATGTGCAGTGACCCTGTTTCTTTCTATTTTTAAAGAATATTTACTAAAATGATGATGACTTGAATGTAATAGGTTTACGTTGACTTCATCTGAGAACAACCTACAGAATTATCTTGCGGTTTTGCCAGGATGTAATTCGCATTTTCCTTCCCAGATGTTTTCAGAGATTCAGAATGTAGAATGGATTGTTGCCCAGATATATAGTAGGCAAAGCTGATTTTAATCTTTATGAAGTTCAACTGGATATAATTAGATAAACGATTCCCTCAAAAGACAATCTTAGTAGAATAGTGTATCTTTGTTGGTTTCAGTATATTACTTATATAATTGTAAATAATAGAATTCTGTTTGAATTTCATTACTTCTAAAATTTTTTCTGTCTAATTATTAGAATAAAAATTTCTAGCTGCATGGATGCTATTGGATAAACACAAGGCTCCAAAAACTAATGAAACATAAATTGAAATGTTTCAACAAGCTAATGTAGCACTGGAGGCTCTCACTTGTCTATGTCAAGAAATTTGGAAGACATCTACCAGGTCAACTGATCAAAAGAGATCCATATTTGTGCCAATTCCATAGAAAGGTGACCCAGCAGAATGTGGAAATTAGCAAACAATGTCATCAATAACAAAAGCAAGTGGAGGGCCACCTAAAAAGAGGAAAATCACCAATGAGATGGATTTATACAGTGGCAGCAGCAACAGGCTCAAGTGTACCAACATTTGTGAGGATGGCAAAGGACCAGATAGTCTTTAGTTCTGTTGTACATAGTGTCTCTATCAGTTAGAATGGACTAGATATCACCTAAGAACAACAACTAATAGCAATTATGTAAATAGTCAGATTTGTAATTTGAGGGATGGGAGAGTCAATTTTTATCTGCTGTAAAGAAATTCTACTTTAAAATATACTGACTAGGGAACAGAAAAGAAGACCTAATTGTCCTTTGGTCCATAAAAATTAGTGCTTAATTTGAAAAATATCTTAAAATTCCCATAAGGATATTGCAAATCACCTTTATATGGAACTGGCACAAACATGGATCTCTTTCAGTTTGTCGTACAGTGGAGGATTGTGTGTTGCAGTAATTCTGGAAGCTATGCCACAGATATTTTAAATACCTACAGGGTCAACCACAGTGGATGGATTTCAGCTGAGCTTCTAGACAAAGAACGAATATGAAGAAGGAGAAACAGAATACTCTTGAATAATTAGTCACTGAAAACCTTATGAATAGTAGTGGAACACTGTCAGCAACAGAATACTGAATATTGAAA
>NW_006408567.1:724255-724966 GCF_000296735.1 Chrysochloris asiatica
ATGAGTATTCCAGAACACTTAATTGTTCTCATGAAGAACCGATACAAAGAGAAAGAGACAGTAGTTAAACCAGAACAAGGGAAAAATAAATGTTTTTAAATCAGGAAAGATGTTTGTCTTGGTTGTATCCTTTCACCATATTTATTCAATCTGTATGCTGAACATATAATCTTAGAAACTGGAGTATATAGAGATGATGGTATCAGGATTGAAGGAAGACTCATTAACAACCTGTGATGATGATATTCAGATGATACATGTCCTCTTACCGGAATCAAAGATTATTTACATACTTGCCAAGAAGATTAAAGATCAAAGCCTTCAGTATGAATTGTACCTCACTGTAAAACACACACACACAAACCCTCACAACTAGACCATTAAATAATCTCATGAAAAATGGAGAAAAGATTAAATCTGTTAAATCTCTTCATTTTGCTTGAATCCACAATCAACACTCATGGAAGCAAAAGTCAAGAAATCAAATGACATATTGCATTATGGAAATTTGCTGCAAAAGACCTCTTTAAAGTGTTCAGTAGCAAAGGTGTCAGTTTGAACATTAAGGTGGGCCTGACCAAGTCTTAGGTCCATAGTTTCCAAGAACATAATATAAATATAATATAGATCACAAAGCTTATATTCTGAATTCTAGTTTGAGAAGTAGCATCTGGGGTATTTAAAGGTCATGTTGTTGTTGTTGTTGTTGTT
>NW_006408567.1:725328-725852 GCF_000296735.1 Chrysochloris asiatica
AACAACAACAACAACAACAAAAAGCCATAATAATAAAGAAGGAAACCAAAGACTCAAAGAAAAATCTACTTTATAGGACTAATAATCTATATGAGCCATGTCCTCATTTTCCCTGAGATCATAACTAGATGGTACTTGGCTTCCTTAGTGACCATTCTGATTAGAGCCACAATAGATGGATCCTGACAGAATGGAAAGACAATGTAGAACAGAGCTCAACTTCTTTAAAAGCCCAGATTTATTAGGCTATTGGAGACTAGAAGACTCCTTGAGATGATCTCCCTGAGATAATTCATAAACCTTGAAATGAAACTACACTTTGAGGGCACTTTGTAACTAAATAACAGAACAGCTCAAAAATTAAAGGCTATTACTAGTCAGTACTGTATGCCTTTTAAAAAGCATCTATATTAGACCAAATGTTGTTGTTTGTTGTTAAGTGCCGTCGAGTCGGTTCCGACCCATAGCGACCCTGTACAGGTTTTCCGAGGGTGTAAATCTTTATGGGAGTAGAAAGCCTCATC
>NW_006408567.1:727452-732854 GCF_000296735.1 Chrysochloris asiatica
CACTGTGTCAGTCCAGCTTCGTGGATATCTTCCTCTTTTTCTCTGATTACTGGTAACAGGACAACAGTCATTGTATGCAGTAAATGCCTAATTACATGGGGAAAAATGATTAATATAGCATAAAACCCAATCAAATACAAATTAATGGATGCATTCAGTTATTTGATCAAATAAGCATTATTTGAGGGTTGTTTTTTTATTATCCCAAGTTTATACTAAATCTTTTAAACCATTGCATAAACCATGTTTTAACAAACACAGATGACAGTCAGTACACAGGACAGTCACATCTGCCCTGTAGCTCCACATGAGAATGCCTTCTCATTGCTTAGCAGCTCATCTGCAGTTCCAAGAAAACATGAGCCTCTTAAAACAAAGTTGAAAAGCTAGTGGCTTGCAAGTCAGCTGGCAGTGTATCTGCATTTTTATGTAGGCTTGGATAACGGCGAGAGCTTAGTGTTCACTCTGTAACTGACCTCTCCGAGCCAAGTTCAGAGTGGTGTGAGTTATCAAATCTGACAGCCTTCTGGCAAGTCTTTGAAGGCTTTCAGGCCAAACTCCCTTCCAAGCTCAGCTGGGATCAATTAGGATAAATAATAGTTCTTGCAATTGCTAGTTCCTATCATACTTTTTAAAAAGTATTCCGTGTGCAATAATGCAATTTAAGACTTACCTGTACATCATTCTCCATTAAAAATAAAGTAAGATTGAATTGAAAAGTTAAAATGCCTTTAGATGTGCACAAGAACAATACAGTGTAGACAAAGTTCCAAATAGCAGACCTTGGGTAGTACAAATGACAAGTGAATTGTGTTGATAACCAAAACGGTGGAGGTTTTAGTACATCCTGAAGTACCTCAGAAGAAATAAAGGTCTAATTATCTACTTCTTAAAAAAAAAAAAAAAAAAAAATCAACCATTGAAAATTCTGTGGGCCACAGTTCTACTCTGAATACTTGGGCTGGCCATAAGTTGGAATTGACTGAAAGGTAACCAGTCTAACTGGAAAATACCTAATAAATGAGACCAACATGTAGGAGATGACTTTCTCTCTAAATTCATCTAAGAAAATTATGTACTTTAAACATATATTTTTAAATGTTTAATATTTTATACCACAAAACTGAATTCTATTCCAACAGCAATATTTGAAAGTCCGGTTCACACACACACACACACTGTCAATGACTTTTAATAGCTCTCTGCCGATAAAAAGAGAACCAGCCTTTTGCTCCTAAGAATAAAAATATAATTTAATCTTTAGTTTGTTGTTTTTGTTTTCTTTTGTTTTGTTTTTAAGTGCTAGTGAGTTGGTTCTAACTCGTAGCAACATTTTAATGGGTTTTCAAGGAGCATCTGGTGGGTTTGAACTGCCAATCTTGTGGTTAGCAAGTCAGTGCTTTATCAACAGCACCACATCAGGACTCTAAACCCTGGTTGTTGTTGTTGTTGTTGTTGTTGTTTTAGTTAAGTACCTTCAAGTCAGTTCTGACTCATAGCAGCCCTGGACAGGTTTTCTGAGGAGCAGCTGGTAGGTTTGAACTTCCTACCTTCTAGTTCAAATCAACCTTGCAGTTCAGTGCATTATCCTGCAGCAGCATACCAGGACTCGAAACCCTGGATAGTAGTGAATAATAAATAACAAGACTAGAACAAAATAAATAATCATTTTCTGTAGCAAATGTAAAGAGGATTCCGGCTTTATGTTTCCTGAGTTTAGCATTTTTGGGGCATTTCTCATTGTGTGATCTATCAGGAAGGTGCTGTAGATTTGACTTTTTGATTAATTTGCTTTCTTCATCATATTAATTCCTACTAGTTGTTGTTGTTGTTACATGCCGTGGAGTCGGTTCTGACTCATAGTGACCCTGTACTGGGTTTCTGAGGCTGTAAATCTTTACGGGAGCACAAAGCCTCATCTAGAATCATGGAACTATCATGGTACTTTACTAACGAATGTGAAGGTTTTAACATTGGTCTGTCATAAATATAACTACTTGCTTAAAGTAATAATAAGCAAAATGTCACTCTGTATTCACTTCATAGATGTTTTTACTTCAATTGCTGTGCCATATTTGGGGGGCTCAGATTCTTACTTTTTAACAAGGATTCTTTATAGTTAATGAGAATGGATTTTGGTGGATTATTTCTTTTCTTTTTACCTGGAAACATAAATATCTCAAGTGTTTTCATAGAAACACTGTGCATAAGTGAATAGAATAAAGATATTTGTATTAGGTAGTTTTAGTCATCTAATTAATAGCTTTGTTGACTTAAAATGTCAGTCAGAAATGTATGAAAATTGTGGAGAAAATAATAATTGCAAACATCATCCCAAGAGGCTTTCAATTTTTGAATTGGCTCCTGAATTCGGCTGGAATACTCAGTCTGTAATGCCTCTGCTAACTGCCAAGGACACAATGATGCTCAGACAGGCTCCTGGCTCTCCTAAAGATAACTACTAAGCCTAGGTAAGCTGTTTGCTCTCTCCAGATCACCTTCTCAGTTTACATAGCTTCTGAAGCTGGACTATATAGAAATGTCAAAAGGGATTGAGTTCTTAAGTACTATTAAGAGATGTTGCAATTTTGGTGAATACCTAAAACACAGTTAGTTACTGTTTATATAATGTAGATTCAAAGGAGCTCAATACATGATTTGGCTAAATGATGTATAGAGCATTTCATGGTTTTTCAATGTAAAGAACTTTCAATATGATATGTGTGTGTGTACTGTCTATGATGAATACAGATTTATATGTTCAAATTGTAATTGAAAACCATATCTTCATTATTTACTTCTAATTGAGAAGTTACTGAAAAATGTTATGTCAGAAACACAGTTAACAGAAGAGCAAATACAAAAGTTTAATAGCATTATTCAATATGACAAGTAGTTATGGAATCTTAAATGTCTTTGCACTGTTTGAAATCTGGAACAAACAAATGTTACAACCATCGTCTCTAGTAATAGAGGTGTTAACAATCCTAACAGGAAGATTTCAGTAGAAAATAAGAATAAAGTAAAACTATCAGATGATTAGAAAAATTCAAAGTTAATTGGCTCTAACTCTTAAAATTACCAAAACAAGATGGGGCAGATGACTTTAGACTGATATACTTAATGGAGATTTTGCTGAGATGTTTTATGTATTGAATTGTGTCCCCCAGAAAGACAAGTGAAAGTTTATCCCTATACTTGCAAATATAACTCTGCTTAGAAATAAGAATCTTTTGGTATGTTAATGAGGTCATACTAGAAAATGAGGTGGGGAACATAAACCTAAATATTCCCAAGTGGTATAAGAGCAGGATAGACTCAGAAGACATCCACTTGGGGGGAAATGTGAAAGACAAGCAAAGAACACTGAGAATTGCCAATGATCTCTGGGGCTACTGACAAGAAAGGATGCTTCCCTAAAGGTAATGCCCTGATTTTGGATTGTAGCCTCAAAACTGTAAGACAATGAATTCCTGCTCACTAAAACCACTCAATTATACTCGTTTTTGCTTTGCAAGATGGGGAATTATGGCTCATATTTATCATGAGTCAATTTATGTATGTTCAGGGAAGGACTCATAGTGACATTGAGGAGGGTTTCTGAGGAGCAGTCGGTGACTTTGAACTGCTGACCTGGAGATCCAGTGCATTATCATACGGTGCCGCACCAGGACTTTGACAACAGAGACAGAAAAAGAAAGCATCATAAATGAAGGGTTGAGAATTAGAAGAGTGATAACAAGAACTAAGAAGTGAAAAGGAGAACGATGTCTTAAGCCTACTCGTTCACAGGGAGATGGCCATCGTTAAATAATAAAAAACAAGACATTAGTTATAATATTTTGTAATAAATTTTATACATGAGACTAAGATATTTATCAATTGCATTAACTTTTTTATCTACACATTTTCCTTGTGTTCATTACAATACAAATTAATTATATAGTTAAGAATCATTGATTTGACGATTCATTATCTGTTTTGCAGGCAAACAAATACAGAAATCCACTGTAGAGGAAGCCAAGGTGCGGAGTTTTACTTCAGAAGTGTTTACTTGTCTTTTTATCCTATTCATTTATTTTTCCCAAAAATGCCATTATCTTTAAATTAATCATATTTTATGTTTTACCCCTGTTGTTTTCTATTTATAGGAATTATTTTGAACATTCTTGATTCAATCTCCCAGATTTATTTTTAATTGAATCTTATTTGATTTTTCGCTGTTGGTTTGTCAGTTTATTGTATTTGTGGTGGTGATTTGCATGTTGCTGCAATGTTAGAAGCGATGTCACCATTATTTTAAAAACCAGCAGGATCACCTTGGTGGACAGGTTTCAGCAGCTTTAACTAAGACTTAAGATTAAGACAGACTAGGTAAAAAAGAGAAGCAGGTCACTTTCAGATGGATAGCCACTAAAAACCTTATGAAGAATGATGAAATATTATCTGATATAGTGCTAAAGATCCTTAAAGTAGATTTGACCTCAATGACATGAATGACACAAAATTTTTGGTTCCTTCATTTGTTCATGGGTCACAATTTAAAATCAAAAGTACCAGTTGCAAACATTCATGAATAATTTGAACCTGGAATGTATAAAGTAAATGTAAAAGTAAGAAAATTGGAAGTTGTCAAAAATAAAATAAAAAGCATAAAGATCAATATCCTAAGCATTACTAAGCTGAAATGGAGTGATATTGGGCATTTTGAATCATATAATAATTTGTTCTACTGGAGAATCAACAATCAATTTGCTCTCATGCAAATTCAGCTTGAAGATAAAGAAAATTAAAACAATTTCACGAGAGCCAAAATATAGCCTAAATACATCCTACCTGAATTTAGAGACCATCTCATGAACAAATTTGATGCATTGTACACCAATAACCATAGACTAGAAGAGTTATGGGATGATATTGCAAGCATCATACAGGAAGAAATCAAAAAGTCAACGAAGGAGCAGGGGTAGTTAAGTGAGGAGGTCTCTATACCATGGCTCGTACAAAGCAGACTGCCCGCAAATCAGCGGGTGCGAAAGCACCCAGGAAGCAACTGGCTACAAAAGCCGCTCTTAAGAGTGCGCCCTCTA
This sequence comes from Chrysochloris asiatica, assembly GCF_000296735.1. Taxonomy (NCBI): domain Eukaryota; kingdom Metazoa; phylum Chordata; class Mammalia; order Afrosoricida; family Chrysochloridae; genus Chrysochloris; species Chrysochloris asiatica. Next base: position 732,543 of record NW_006408567.1, read on the forward strand.
CTGGAGGGATGAAGAAACCTCATCGTTACAGGCCTGGTACTGTGGCACTTCATGAAATTAGACGTTATCAGAAGTCCACAATCGTAAGCACCCCTTCCAGCGTCTGGTGCGAGAATTAGCTCAGGACTTCAAAACAGATCTGCACTTCCAGAGTGCAGTTATTGGTGCTTTGCAGGAGGCAAGTGAGGCCTATCTGTTGGCCTGTTTTGAAGACACCAACCTGTGTGCTATTCATGCCAAACGTGTAACAATTATGCCAAAAGACATCCAGCTACCACTTCGCATACGTGGAGAACATGCTTAAGAATCCAC
>NW_006408567.1:734010-736793 GCF_000296735.1 Chrysochloris asiatica
AAAAAAAAAAAAAAAAAAACCTTTAGAATAATTCAGAAAAACACCATAACAACAAACTGGCAAAATTTGAAACAATACAAAATGTGAAATTAGAAATCCAGAAGATTAATACTAAGGTTGCGGAAATGGACAATATATTGAAAGGGCAAAGAGGTAGATACAAAGCAATCAAAGGCCGAATTAGTGAGACTGACGATCTATCTGTCAATACTTGAATGCTAGAGGAAAAAAAAAGAATGAAAAAATCTGAAGAAAGCCTAAGCATTATATGGGTCACCATGAAAAGGAAAAACTTAAGAGTGATCTGAATTATTGAAGAGTTGTTGGAAAGAACTTCATTAACATTATGAATGATGAAAAGATAAGCACACAAGAAACTGAACAAACACCAAACAAGATAGGTCTCAAAAGAAAATCACCAAGACATATAATAGCCCAACTTTAAAAAACCAAAGATAAGGAAACAATCCTGAAAGCAGCTTGGGAAAAACATAACCTACCTACAAAGGGAAACAAATAAGACCAAGCTCTGATTTCTCAACAGAAACCATGCAGGCAAGAATGCAATGTGATTACATACACAAATTTCTGAAAAAATTAAAAAAAAAAACAGACTTACCAACCAAGAATCATATACTCAGAAAAGTTGTACCACAAATATGACTATGAAATTAAGATGTTTCCTGATAAACAGAAATTAAAGGAACTTGCAATGGCCAGACATACTTTTTAAAAAACAGCAGACAACTTGAGATTACTATACATGATAACATCACCCATAACTCAATCCAGATATAGAAGTATTTAAAGTAAAACAAACCTGCAAGATTGAAAATAGGGAACCAAAAATATCAATTTATAATGAAGTCAACTACAAAGCAGACAGAGGGAATAGTGTAGACACAGAACTTAAAAAATTGCAACAAAGTAAAGTACATTTCAAGATAAAACATACTGTTTTAAACAGAAAATTTTAATAAATTATAGGGTACTCTCAGAGAAAATTAAAACACTTGTACATCAAAAAATAGTCATAGTGTGCACTGTAGGATAAGCACAAGGTTGGTTTAAACTGCAAGTTTTACAGTTCAAATACACCAGTCACTACTCAGAAACCCTATACATGGTAGCTATGAATTGGAACTGATCCAACGTCACTTAATTACAAAAAATACACCATCCAAAACAACGAGGAAAATAAAAAAGATTGAGTAAAATTTAACACAAAAATGAAAATGAAAAAAAACCCACAAACAAAAATCAGCACAGAAAATTACATATTATAAATAACAAAGAAACCAGCAGTATCTCAAAAAACACACAGCATGTCATACATCAATGAATACCTATTATTGATTACACTGAATGTAAATGGATTAAATGCACCAGTTAAGGGACAGAAAGCACAGAATAGATAAGAAAACAGGATCCTTCCATATTCACTCTACAAGAGACACATAAAAAAGTTGGAGATAGCCTAAATGCCCATAAACAGAAGAATGGTTAAACAAATTTTGATACAAAGGGACAACGGGTTTGTAGTCAACTTTGAAGAATAACAGTGAATGTACTATACACCTCATAGCATGGATAAACATGGAGGATATTGTGCTAAGTGAAATCAGTCCATCACAAAAAGACAAATATTGTATGAGACCAATGTTGTAAAAAGTTAAGAAAAGGTTTTCTTGATAAAAGAACAATCTTGTATTATTATATAGACAGGGAAAGATAATCAATTGGACATTATTCACAGGATAGAAGGTAGATATATATTAACATGGGTGACAGGGCAGGCAATATACATAAAACATGAGAGAGATTACCAGAGGAAAGAGGAAGGTAGCAGCAGACACAGGGAGAAATGCAATAATTAAGGTGAAAAGAGTTAAATACTGTTAATTGTTGGTACATGGAGAGGATTGTAATCATTGTAATGAAGCATTGGTTGGTTGGTTGCTTCTGTGCTGTAGAGGTGATTCTGACTCATAGCCACTCTATAAAGAGTTTCTGAGGCTATAAATCTTCACAGGTGCAGAAAGCCTCATCTTTTACCCACAGGACAGCTGGTTGTTTCTAACTGCTGACCTTGAGGTTAACAACCCAAGGCATAACCAATACACTACATAATATATGATTTATTGAACGTAAAACTGATTATCTGCTCTGTAAAACTTGACTAAATTTGTAAATTTAATTGTAATGAAAAGTTTGGTGGTTTTTTTTTAAAGGAAAATATAAGGAGAGAAAGACAAGATCAAAGTGGATATCAGAAGAAACTCTGAAAATTGCTCTTGAGTATAGAGATGCTAAAGTGAATGAAAGAAATAAGGGAGTAAATGAGTTGAACAGAACATTTAAAAGAAAATGCCAAGAAATTTAGAAAAGAGTTATCTAGACAACCTATTAGAAGTGATCCTTATTTGTACCCATTACAAAGACAGGTGACCTAAAGTAATGTGGAAATCATTGAACAATACCATTATTATCACAAGCAAGTAAAATGTTGTTTAAGAGAATTTAAATATGGTTGTATTAGTGCATCAACAGAGAACTATAAGAAAGTCAAGCTGGATTCAAAAGAGGATCTGGAACTGGAGATATCATTGCTTGCGTCAGAAGGACAATACTAGAAAAAATACTTGTGGTTTATCGACTATGCAAAATCTTTCAACTCTGTGGCTCTTAATGAACTACTGATATCATTGTGAAGAATAGGTATTCCAGAACACTTAATTGTGCTCAAGAGGAACCTGTACATAGACCAATAGATATTCATTTGA
>NW_006408567.1:738447-739402 GCF_000296735.1 Chrysochloris asiatica
TCTTGAAATGGTTGAACATGAACCATTTCCTTTTGGTACAATGACTCTGTGTATTCCTTCCATCTTTTCTTGATGCATTCTGCATCATTCAACAATTTGCCCAGAGAATCTTTCAATAACGAAAGTCGAGACTTGAATTTTTTCTTCAGTTCCCCTAGCTTGAGAAATGCTGACTGTGTTCTTCCCTTTTGGTTTTCTAACTCTAAATCTCTGAAGGACAACCCAGTAATGTCAAACTTGTGATTAAAAGCCTAACTCACAACCCACTATCCTGCCAGGGATACTTAAGGGGATACTGAATGATTTAAATTCAAATAATATGTGCGCCAGAGTTGTATTTTCATGATATTTATTCAATGTTTATGGTGAACAAATAATCTGAGAAGCTGGATTATATAAAGAATAACATGGCCTCAGGGTAAGAGGAACGTTCTTTAAAACCTGTGATATGCAATCTTGTCTATAGTAAGGGACGAGAACTTAATATAGTTACTGATGAAGATCAAACACCACAGCCCTCCATATAGATTGCACCTCAACTTAGAGAAAGCAAAATTCCTCACATCAGGGGGATAAGTGACATCATGATAAACAAAGAAAACATTGAAGTTGTGAAAGACTTAATTTTGCTTGGATCAACACTTATAGAAACAACAGTTAAGAAATAAAAAGATGCACTGCATTAAGAAAATCTCTTTTAAAGCTGTCAGTTTGAGGGCTAAGATGGCTTCACCCAAGCTATGGTATTTTCGATCTCCTCATCTGCATTTAAAAGTTGAACAATGAATAAGAAAGACCATAGAAGAATGGATGCATTGAATTGTGGTGGTGGAGAAGAATATTAAAAGAACCACAGTCTGCCAGAAGAACAAACAAATCAGTCTTGGAACACGTCCAGCTAAAATGCCTCTTAGAAGCAAAGATGATGAGACTTCATCTCTCCTACTTTTGACAG
>NW_006408567.1:758638-760149 GCF_000296735.1 Chrysochloris asiatica
CAGGCTCTCGTAGACTGGTTTAAAGTTTTCTCAGGTTCAGCTTGAATTTGCATATGAACAATTAATGGTCTCTTCCACAGACTGCCCCTGGCCTTGTTTTGGTCAGCCATAGGGAGTTTTTCTACCGTCTGTTTCCACATATTTTGCCTATTTGATTCCTGTGTCCATCTTTTGAGGTCCATGTGTATGTGGTGGTGGCGGTGGCTGTGTGCCATGGAGTTGGTTCTGACTCACAGATACCCTGCACAGGGTTTCCTAGGCTATAAATCTTTATGGGAGCAGAACTCCTCATCTCTCTCCCGCGTGTGTATAAGCATCTTTTATGTTGTTTAAAAAGGTATTTACAATGAATATTCATTGATCTTGAAAAATTCTATTATGGGATCTCCAGCATTGCTGGCCATATATTCCAACTACTTATCCTTTCCTCTTTGTTGCCAACCTTCACATTCTAATCATAAGTTATTATCAATACTTGATATTAACAATATCTTGATTTCATGTTTGATCAATATCAGACTGAAGTTAGGATTCTTCAAATTCATCATCATTGCCTTTTGTGGTTGAATTTGAATGATTAATAAGTCTTCCTTGTAGGTGTATGCATATTATTCTATCACAGACAGCATTATACTTCAAGATACATCTTGAATTGTTCTTTTGGTGATGAATGTGATGATGCCGTCCCTTTTCATTTTATCATTCTCAGCATAATAAATCATGATATTGCCATACTCAAAGTGGTTAATGCTAGTCAATTTTAGCTCACTGATGCTTAGTATATCAATTTTTATCCATTACATTTTTGAAAACTTACAATTTTCCTACCTTCATACTTCATGCATTCTCTGATTTTTATGATTGTTTATAGCTGCTTCTCCTCATTTTGAGTTGTGCTCACTCAACAATGGAAGGTCCTAAAAGTTTATTCCATTTGCATCATCATGGTCAACTCTGCTTTGAGGAGGCAACACTTACCCAGACATACTTTGAGTGTCTTCCAGCATAAGGGCTCATCTTCCAGCACAATATTTGACAATATTCTGGTGCTATTCATCATGTTTCAACATTCAATATTTTGGTGCTATTTGACAGTTTTCCATTGCTATTCATAATGATTTCAGTAGCTAAATATTCAGAAATAGACTTCTCCTCCTTTGTAGTCTGTGTTAGTCTGAAAGCTCATGTCCATCATGGGTGACCCTGCTTTTTAAATACTGGTAGCATCAGTTTGAGAATATAAAGCAAAATGTTACAACAAAATGTGCAATGATCTGGAATCTGAAAACCAAAAAGAAAAAACATGCTCAGCATTTCTCACGCTGGATAAATTGAAGAAAAAATTTGAAGCTTCGACTTTCATTATTGAAATATCCTCTGGGCAAATTATTGAATGATGCAGAAAGCATCAAGAGAAGATGGAAGGAATATACAGAGTCACTGTATCAAAAGGAAATGGTTAATGTTCAACCATTTCAAGAGATAGCATAAGATCAGGAGCCAATGATACT
>NW_006408567.1:761452-771344 GCF_000296735.1 Chrysochloris asiatica
TACTTCGGACATATTGTCAGGAGGGACCAGTCACTGAAGAAGGATGTCATGTTTGGTAAGGTGAAGGGTCAGAGAAAAAGAGGAAGACCTTAAACTAGATGGATTTGGCCAAGTGGCAGTATTGATGGACTGAAACATGGCAACAGTAGTGAGGTTGGCCCAGAATCGGTCATTGTTTCATTCTGCTGTGCATAAGGTCACTATGAATCCGTACCGACTCTATGGCACCTAACAACTACAACAGCATAGCTTCCACCATCACAACAACAAGCAAACAACCATAGTATGACAAATTGACAGATGAGTGGTGAGAAGACAAGGAAGAGACACATGTAAGAGTAAGCTTTCCCAGTTATCCACATAAATTGTTTGTAGATCATACAATAGCCAGCCAAAATGCTCACATGCAAGGATATCCAACTGAGGTAAAATGATTCACCCAGCAGAGCCCGATTTAGAAGTCTAATCCAATGTGAATTCAATAAATACTTCTGTGAACTCAATGTGAATCCAGTGTGAACTCAGTAAATGATATGGTCTTGAGTCACTGATTTTAGGATGGTTTCTTATAGTCAATATAGTATTTTATATCAATAAATCACAGCTTATATTTTCATAATATAATTCTAAGAAAAATATTTTAAGGCTGTTAAGCATCTTAGTGGGCAACGAACACCTGTGGCACTGTAGATTTGTGCACTAGACTAAAGAGTTGATTTGAGCCACAACATAACAAGCTCAACCAGCTGCTTCTCAGAAACCCTATATAGGGTCAATATGAATCAGAACTGCCTCGCTGGTAATTAATAACAACAACCAAGTTATTTGGAGGAAGATGCAAGGCCACATAAAGTTACAAAAAAGACCATATAAAAGTAATCCATTGTACTAAAATTCAAATTGACATCATATTAAATAAGCTTTGTTACAATTAATTCCAGAAAGTTTACTCATTTTTCTAATTGCACTAAAATTGTGTGCCCTGACCACTATTGGACCAGAAGAAACACAGCTTGGGGCTAAGCAATCATTTGTGAAAAATTCTATTTGTAGTAATGAGAGTTTCCCTGATGTAAAATTCCTAAGCAGTCATCCTAGTGTTAATTTACTTCTTCTGTTGCTGAAATCCATTAGTAGGCAATTATACTTCATAAAATCAAAATGTCTCAAATTTAAAACCAACAATTGTTTTCATTATACTGGAAAGGAAAAAACAGGAGGAGGAAAGAGGATATTGTTAACCTTATTTTATTAGCTCAAATGAAATATATAATAGCTGGCATACTGAACAAAGGTTTTGTCAGAGGATTGCTAAAATTATACCAACTCAAAGGACAAGTATAAAGAGAAAACTCACAAGTCAATTCTATGCACATGACATGTGCTTTGTTTTGTCTATCTCCCAGGACTGCTGCTGTGGCACTCTAGTATAAGCACTGGACTGTGAACTTAAAGGTCGGAAGTTCAAACTCACCAGCCTCTCCAGGATTCTTTGTATAAAATTGATATGAGTAGGAATCAACCTGATGACACTTGATAACAACAACATCACTACTCAGAATTATTAAGGGATTGTGATTCTTCATATGCAAGTTAAGTTCTTATTATGAACATGATTTTAAACTTTCAGAAGTAGAAATAAAATGCTTAAGTGCTATTTTTTGGTAGCAATACTGAATCAAAGTACACTGACTCCTCACTCATATACATTTTCATTATGCAACATTTCACTTTTATGACAACAATTCAAAAATTATTTAAGCAATTTTAACACAGGATAATGCACTGGGCAGCAAAGTTGATTTTACTTGTAAGGCCAGTGGTTCAAACATCAGCTGCTCCTCAGAAACCTTATATAGGTTCACTATGAGTCAGAACCGATTTGATGGCACTAAACTCCTCCTTCTGGGCCCCAAACTTTTGACCCTACACAGCCTACTTCTCTCCCTAGTCTTGGATTAAATTTAAAAAATGTAAAAAACAACAAGAACAACAAAACTGGATATTAGGGTCTTGGTCTTTGCAACCTCACCAAATCCTAGCTAGTCCCACAGATGAATTTCTGTCCTGCTATCTGAATAAACTTGTGACTCCTGACCCAATAAACTCTGCCTGTGGTTTATGAAGACCAACCTTCACGAAGTAAAAATCATAGTGCAGAGACAAGAGCAGCTCTACAAGGCCTCCCCAAAATGACTCCTAGAGGCTGAGGTCCATTCGGTCAATGGTTTCTCGTAATGCAGAGTTTTCCCATAATGACCTTGTCTTTGGCGCCTAACCATGTCTATAAAGTGAGGATTGGGTTTATTATTATTATCCACACATTATTATTATTAAAATTGCAATTAATTTTCTATAATGAGCTATGCCTGTGACTACTCAATTGTTTTCTACCGAGTTATTTAAATGTTTGCTTTATTGTTAACATTTTAATGCACACTTTGAAAAAATATGTTGTCTAGAAATGTTCAAATTGATATTGATCAATTTTAATAGTTGCTTACAATACTCACATTTAGATTCCTTCTTAGCATACTTTGTCATTGTTGCGAAGTGCCATGGTGTCAGTGCAGGCTCATGTACACTGTATAGGGGTTCTGAGGCTGTTCATCTTTATAGGAGCAGAGAACATACTGACTTCCTGAAAAAATAAGTATGATGGAAAATAGTTGTTTCATCTGATTAAAACCAAATATAATATATAATATATTACTCATACTGTGACCTGACTGAGAAATTTTAGTCCACAATGCTTGTTGCAAAGAACAAATGCTCCTTTAATCCATTCCTCCATATATTTCTTAATTCAAATTTCCCTTAGACAAAATATTAATGTTCTATATCAATTTTTGATACAGAACTAATGGTGTTGTAGGATAAGCACTAGACTGCCAGCTGTAAGATGTGTAGTTCAAATCTACCAACTGCTCTTTAAGAGAAAGATGAGGTATTCTGTTCACGTAAAGATCTGTGGGTTCCAACTCATAGTGACCTTACATAGGGTTTTAGAGGAGCAGTTGGTGAGTTTAAATCATTGACCTTATGGTTCAAAACGATCTTGAAGTCTAGTGCTTATCCTATGGTACCACACCAATCCTATGGGTCAATTACAAGCCACAATCAACTAAACGGCAGTAGGATTATGGGTTTAATTATATGTACATAATAATATTACATAACTGAACCAGTAAACTGTTTTCTGCTTGTTTTTTGTAAGGAATGAGATATTTTAGACTTTTGTAACATGTATAGAGTCTGTCACATATTATCCTTTGATTTTTGTTAGGTTATTTTTTGTTGTTGTTTTTTAAGCCGGTTTAAAAAAGAAAAAAAAAAAAAGTTTATCAGTTTTAAAGGCTGTAGAATACCATTTCTATTTTGATTAGAATGATAATTATCAGAACGTTGTCATTATTAAGTTTTTAATTTTTAAATATATTTTTTCTAAATGTTTTTTTCAAGTATGTCCTACAGTCTATAAAAGGAGCTCTGATAGCATAGTAGTTAAGAATCGGGCTGCTAACCTCAAGGTCAGCAGTTTGAAACTACCAGCTGTTCAGCGGGAGAAAGATGAGGCTTTCTGCTCTCGTAAAGATTTACAGCCTTTGGAAACTATGTGCAGGGTCACTATGAGTCGGAACTGACTCCATGGTACTTAACAACAACAACAACATAGTCTATAAACTTTCAGTGGTCTCTGTCTCTGATTTTATAGTGGATATGGAGTGCACTCTATCTTGACAAACACGGGGTTGCAATGAGTCAAAACTGAATTGTTGTTGTTGTTGATGTTATCTATTAGTTCAGATAACTCTCACTGACATTACACATAAATATAAATTGTTGTTGTTGTTGTTATGTGCCGTAGAGTCGGTTCCGACTCATAGCGACCCTGTACAGGGTTTACGAGCCTATAAATCTTTACAGGAGCAGAAAGCCTCATCTTTCTCCCGCAGAACAGCTGGTAGTTTCGAACCGCTGACCTTAAGGTTCGCAGCCCGATTCGTAACCACTACGCTACCAGAGCTCCTTATGGTTACGATAAATTACAATATATCAACAGCTGTTTAACTTTTGATCAGTGGTTACGTGTTCTAATCTACCCAGTTCCTCAAAGCCCTAGGCTTTAGAAAATTGTATCACTTTCAACAAAGTTTACTAATTCTGAGAATACCCTGAGCATTGACACCTCCAAAACTGGTGTGCTTAGACACAGATTATGAAAACAGTTTAGTGTGGACCTTCACTCTGCCCACATTCTAGTAGACAAATTCCATTATGTGGCAATACCAAGCTAGACATCTGCAGAGAAGAAAACGCAATTTGGTAAATACATAAGCTAGTGTCCAGCTTAGATGTGTATAAATGAATTGTTTTTGTGAAGAGCCATCAGTTAGTTCTGACTCACGGTGATCCTGTATAGGGTTTACCTGGTGGTTTTGAACTGCTGACTTTGTGGTTCACAGTCTAATATTGATCCTAAAGTGCCACAATAGGAGTCTAGCATTCAATTTTAAGACAAAATTGTTGCAATTCAAATGTTCAATTTAACCCAAAAAAATTATCTTTAGTAAAATTAAACAAAGATTATTAAACTGATCTTTGCCTGGTTTTATAATCTAGTAAGAGCAAATGTAAGCTATTTATATTTGAATAATAGTAATTTCCACAAATGTAAAACAGAAAGCAATTGAATAGCCACATTAATAAATTCAGTGATGTGACAAAAGGAATACAAATTATATAAGGTGATCAGTTATCTGGGATACTGTGTATTGTTTATAATTTCCAATTCATTTGGAATCATTGTTATAATGTTTGATGGGTAAGGTTGAAATCATCCATTTAAACCAATATCAAAACAGTCATTTGGTCATAAAAACAATCAATAATGGCCATCTGTATACCTTGGGTCCTAATCCTAGTCCTGGCAAGGACTGTTAAAATACAACTGGATCAAAGACTCTGTCATCTCACATTGCTATTGGAAACAGCAAGTTCTTTCATAATCTTGTAGCTTAGAAATTCCACAGCCCAAGGTCACGGTTCTTCCTCCAGAGACTTATATCCTGTCATACCAGACCTCCTGAAGTTTTAGAATAAATATACAATAGTATGAGTTTTCTTAGTGAATGCTGCACCCACTGGGGAGTATACTATTGACCACTTGCATGGCGCTGCAGGATAATGAGCTTGACTTCAAGGTCAGTTTAAACCACAAAGTCAGTGGTTCAAACCCACCACCCACTCCTCACAAAGCTTATACAGTGTCACATGAGCCTGTGACTCACAGATTCACTATGAGTTGGAACTTAACAACACTTAACAAAAACAGCTACAATGTCTTTGAAAACATACTTTTACATTTTCATTGATATTTCTGTGTAAAGTTCACCTTAACAGACATAATCCTTCTATACAATTTTCTCTACTTTGTCTTCTTTTCCATTCTGTTTTAAATTTCATATTCTACCAAACTGAGAGTGTTTTCAAGGAAGAATTAAATATAAGCTAAATTTCCATTAAGTTGACTGTGACTTAATGGATGTGTATCAGAGTATCAGAGTAGAACTGTGCCCCATAAGGTTTTCAATAGCTGATTTTTCTAAGCAAATCATCAAGCCCTTTTTCCTTAGACATCTGAGTGGACTTGTATTGTGACCCTTTGATTAGCAGGTAAACCGTTTAATCATTTTCACTCCTGGGACTCGGAATTAAATATTGTTGCTCTGTGCTTTGGAGTAGATCCAAGCTCATCCTAATTCCATATGAAAGAGTAGAATTGCCTAATAGGCTGTGAACTTTCAGGAAAGATCACCAGGATTTTGTGTTCTGAGGAGCCTTTAACTGGGTTCAAATGTGCTGAATACTTAACCATTGACTCACCAAATCTCCTGAATATAGATGATAGGAAGAAAACAAGAAAAAAACATGAATTGTATATAGCATAAATTTCAATTAATAGATGTAAGTTCATTTTATTTTAGTGTTACAGGAACTGTATTTTGAAGTAACCATACTAATTCATCAGCAACTTTTAGTAGCATCTGTACTTAATAAGAACTATAAAGATAGACTGTATAGAGCCCCTAATATGTCAAGTTTTTAATAAATCACTTCAAATCCCCACGTAAGACACAAAGTTACTTTGTAAGCAACTGATGGATCAGCTATTTATAAGGAATAAATCATTCCCCTGATGTTTACTCCATGGAAAGATCTTTATAGTACAGAAACATTTCATCCCACCAGGGAAATATAAATCAATCAATTCACAAGCCAACTACTAAACCATCAAAGATGGTTAATTCACCTGACTGTTGTAAAAATACTATTCCAATGAATGGTATGCATAAGTTATACTTAAAATACATTTATAACAATGTATAGCAATTTTGAAAAATGAATCCTAAAGTAGTCAATGAAAGTGAATTTCTTTCTTTTACTGCTCTAATTTTCTTTAAACAATAAGATAATTTTCCAAATACTTATTCCTACATAAGTATTTAGGACTCGGGGACTGTTTTTCAAGTGGTAGCATTTCATGTCTTTGGCTGCTTTGAAGTAGGCAGAGGGCTTATCATGTTTTCATAGTGCTCTTGAACTATCTGCTTATTTCTTAAATCTTGGATGATATCATATTCCATGATTTATTCCCAATTAAAATAATCTCAGTATCTATTCGTAGTATTATGGAATGATCCTGAGATTGTTTCGACATAAAAGGTTTTTTTGTGTGTGTTTTTTTTCTACTGGTAGGAATAGGTGTTGTTTGATGTGTCTCTCACTGCCTTGTAAACAGTAAGTGTCAACTCCTTCCCCTTGGTGCTGTTGCTGTCAAGCAGATTCCAATTCATAGTGACTCTGTACAGGGTTTTCAAGAAGCAGCTGGTGGTTTTGAACCACCAACCTTGTGGCTTAGAGTCCATTGCTTATCCTACAGGGCCACACAAGGAGTACCTCCTTTGCATTATGTACCCTTTATTACACTCTGAAAGACATAATTAGGAATTAGATTTAATAGACCATACCATGGAATACTACAGAACCATGGTAACGTAGTGGGTTACAAGTTGGGCTCAAGGAGAGAAGTTCAAATCTACAAGCCACTCCACAGGAGAAAGATGAGGCTTCCTGTTCCTGTCAAGATTTACAGCCTCAGAAATAATGTACAGGGCACCTATAGATCGAAACAAGTTCCATGGCACATAACCACCACCAACAACTGGCAAATGTCACTAGTGCTTTTAACCTAATTATTTTATAACAAAATAGAAAAAAAAAATTAATTTCAAGAGCACATGCTTCCAGATCGATACAGAAAAAATGAGGTGTTTGTTTTTTTAATGCTTTATTGTGAATTACTTGATAGTTTACATGAGAGGACATTGGCTTTACATTCATCCTATTGTGTATTGTTTCATTGCCATGGTTACAATCACCTTCATGCATCATCAACCAAACAAAGGGTATACCCTGTCAGTCTTCCACCTGGTCATCAGCACACAGCCACTCTCCCTCTCTGGGTCTAAAGTCCTGAGCCATTCCCTTTCTCCGTGTCATCGTCTTTGCCTCCCTCTCTGGCATCAATGCTTCTCTAGGTAGGGTCCCTCATTCCACTCTTCTAACTTGATGGTCCCAGAGCCCTCCACTCATGAACTGCAAAGTCAACCACTCCCCTCCTTTTGCTACAAAACATCTACCTTTACATTTCCAACCCTCACAGTCAGTCCTGATAACAACTATTCACTATTGTGCCACATCAGTGCCATCCCAATCTCCTTTTATCAGCCCAACCCAGACAGATAGGATACTACTCCGTGGTGATTCTACCTTCCTCTGTGCCCTCTGGATCTAGGCTCCCTCTTAAAAGTTTATAAGCAGTTACTTGTCTTTGTTGCACCCCCACCACATTTTGGGTAGCCAATGTCCAAGTTGCCCATCTCTGTCTACTCTGTGTATGGAGTAGGGTGGGAATGATCTTTACTGTAAAGATTTATTCCCTCTTTTGAGCTACTGCATCCACAGGTGTATGTCAAGTTCATCAAATTGTATCAGATTACTCTTTTTTTCCTCTTCTTTGTTGTTCTAGTTGAATTCTGATCACCCAGTCATTGAAGCCAGGTCAAGTGGATATTATCTGCAAGTGTGGGTGTTCTTATGCATATGCCCTCACTTCATATCCACTGGATACTTCACTCTCTACTCTAGTCCTCTGTGGCTATGTCACTGACTCTGAGCCCAGGAGTCCACAGGTCTTGCCACACTGCTGGCCAACTAGGTCTCCACCTGGGTTCACAGGAATCTATTGAACGTGGTAGGGCTTAGCTCACAGCTTCATTGTTGTTTTTCCCTCACTTACCATAAGGTCAGCAGTTCGAAACTACCAGCTGCTCCGCGGGAGAAAGATGAGGCTTTCTACTCCCGTAAGGATTTACACCCTCGGAAACCCTGTACAGGGTCGCTATGGGTCGGAACCGACTCGAAGGCACTTAACAACAACAACAACAACCCTTATCGGTGACCAATGTGGTCACCAGTCAGAGCGCATGTCTGCTCGTGTATTCCTGTTGAGTATTAGTCTTGGAAGGGGGTTTGCCCTAAGAGGACCCAACCACTTGCCTGAGTGAATAACTTGTTTGTTCTTGTAGTAGTCAGTCAGACTGCCATTATTGTTTTGTATTTTTCTTGTCGGTCTTTCTTTCAAGAAGTTTCTTCTGTTCTTCTAGCCTTTCCAGGCTGTTCTACTTGTCCTTTCAAGTGGAAATTTCACACCTCAGAGGATTTTGGATAGGGTTCAGGATCCCCATCCCCATGGTCTTATGTAATTCAGAGGCTCTACAGGAAGCCTACTTAAAGAGCAAGATGTAACCCTATTTTAGGTATTCCAGTCAGTTATAGACAGAAGATGGACTTACAAGCTTTCTATGGTGATATTTCTGGCTATTCCTTTTGCTCCCCTTCAAGTGTCTATTTTACAATGATATGCAAGGGAAACCAAGATTCAAAAGACAGCCAAGCATCTTAACATTGTTTCCCTCCTTTTGCCCTTTCAAACCATGCCTCAATCCCTGTATCCTAGAGCCCTGTTGTTACAAGGTTGTGCATACAGCATTATTTACCTCTGTCCCACTTGGCCCATGCAAACCTGCCTAATCGTTCTCCTATCAGCCTTGTTCTTCAATTCCCATCCCCCTTCTTGTGTATTGCCCCTCTCCCCAACACCCAAACTATCATGTGTCTATCCCCTACCCTGTGCTCCATTTTCCCCTACTTCCCCTCATACCACCTCCTACATCCCAGTAACCAGCAAAGAATCCACCCCCCTTTAGTATGGATTCGTTTTCTTAGTCTTTTACAGTAGTGGTCCTATGCAGTATTTCTCTTTTTGTGACTGACTAATTTTACTCAGCATAACGTCCTCAAGATTCATCCATGTTATGCGGTGGCTTGCCGCTTCCTTGTTATTCTTCAAGGTAGCATAATATTCCATTGTGTGTATGTACCACAGTTTGTTTCTCCATTCTTCAGTTGATGGGCACTTTGGTTGTCTCCATCTTTTTGCTATTGTAGATAGTGCTGCTATGAACATTGGTGTGCATATATCTACTCATGATATGGCTCGTATTTCTTGTGGGTAAATATCAAGTAAAGGACTTGCTGGATCATAATGTATTTCTAATTCCAACCTAGGAAGCTCCATATTGTTTTCCAGAGATGCTAGACTATTTTGAAATCCAACCAGCAGTGCAGGAGTGCACCAATCTCTCCACATCCTTACCAGCATTTATTGTCCTCTACTCTTTTGATCTTTGCTGTTATTGCTGGTGTGTGTTGGTATCTCATTGTAATTTTGATTTGCATCTCTCTAATGGCTAATTATCATGAACAT
>NW_006408567.1:774349-775952 GCF_000296735.1 Chrysochloris asiatica
ATTTATCACAATAAATTGTCCTCTCAGCACCACTTTCACCTTGTCCCAAAGATTTTGGTTTGTTGTGTTTTCATTCTCATTTGTTTCTAGAAATTTTGTGAGTTCACATTTTATTTCTTCTACTACCCAGTCACTTTTCAGCAGAGTGTTATTCAGCTTCCATGTATTGGACTTTATTTCCTTGGTCTTCCTATTGTTGATTTCTAATTTGATAGCATTGTGGTCTGAGAAGATGCTTTGTAATATTTTGATTTTTGTAAATTTATGGAGATTTGTTTTGTGGCCTGACACATGTTCTATTCTGGAGAATGTTCCATGTACACTGGGAAAGAATGTGTATTTTGCTTTTGTTGGGTTGAATGCTCTGTACACATATATGAGGTCCAGTTGGCTCATTGTGTTGTTTAGTTCCTCTGTGGCTTTGTCAAGTTTATTTCTTGTTGTTCTATCCATTTTTAAAGTGATGTATTAAAATTGTACACTATTGTTGTAGATTCATCTATTTCTTTCTTCAAATCTATTGGAGTTTGTTATATATATTTTGGAACTCTTTCATTGGGGCATAGACATTTATTTTGATTATATCATCTTGTTCAATTGTCCATTTAATCATGAGATAATGCCCATCTTTATCTATTATGCTGGTTTTTGCCTTAAAGTTCGTACTGCTTCTCCTGTTCGTTTTGGATTACAATAATTTGGTATACTTTTTCCCATCCTTTGACTTTTAATCTGTTTTTGTCAATGTGTGTAAGATGTGTCTCTTGCAGACAGCATATTTGATGGATCTTGTTTTCTTATCTGTTCTGCCACCTTCTGTCTTTTAACTGGTGTATTTAATCCATTTACATTCAGTGTAATTATTGATAGGTACAGATTACTTTCCAATTAAAACCCAACAGCCACCATTCATCTGTCAGTTTGTCTTACTGTGGTGGCTTGTGAGTTTCTGTGATTCTAAAAATTATGTCAACGGTATATTAAATACCATCAGGTCACCTATGATAGACAGGTATCAGATGAGCTTCCAGACAAAGACAGACTAGGAAGAAAGAGTGATGAATTACTTCTGAATATTTAGTCACTGAAAACCTTATGAATAGCAGAAAAACACTGTCAGATATAGTGCTGGGAAATGAGCCCCTCAAGTTGGATGGCACTCAAAATGTGACTGGGGAAGAGCTGCCTCCTCAAAGTTGAGTTGACTGTGTTAATGAGAAGGGAGTAAAGCTCATAGGAGAAAAGCCCATAGGAATTACATTTGCTGAGGGGACACAACTCAAAATGTAGAGAAACAGTGGAAAACATCCATTGAAAATTGGAGCATAGAATGTACGAAGTATGAATCTGGAAAATCTGGATGTTGTCAAAAAAGAGATGGAACACATAAATATTGATACCATAGGCATTAGTGAGCTGAAATGGACTGGTAATAGCTATTTTGAATCTGACAACCACATGATCTACTTTGCTGGAATGACAAATTGAAGAGGAATGGTGTTGCATTCATCATCAAAAAGAACATATCCAGATCAGTCATGAGGTACAACGCTGTCTATGATAGGACATCTACAGATTCAGAAGAGGCTGTGGAATAAGGGAT
>NW_006408567.1:776417-778899 GCF_000296735.1 Chrysochloris asiatica
ATCAGGATTGGAGGAAGACTCATTAACAACCTGCAATATGCAGATGATACAACCTTGGTTGCTGAAAAGTGAAGAAGACTTAAAATATTTAGTAGTGAAGATCAAAGAGCACAGCCTTTGGTATGGGTTACATCTCAATGTAAAGAAAGAAAGAAAAAAAAAAAAATCCCTCACCACTGGATCAGTAAACAACATTCTTATCAATGGAGAAAAGATTGAAGTTGTCAAGGACTTCATTCTTCTCAGATCAACTATCAACACTCACAGAAGTAGCAGTCAAGAAATCAAATGACATATTTCATTAGGCAAATCTGCTGCACAAGACCGTTTGAAAGAGTTGAAGAGCAAAGATGTCAGCTTGAGGACTACTGTGCTCCTGACCCAAACCATGATATTTTCAATAACCTCATATGCATGTGAAAACTGGACAGTGACTATGGAAAACCGTCGAAGAATTGATGTCTTTGAGCTATGGTGTTGGAGACAAATATTGAAAGTACCATGGGCTGCCAAAAGAACCAATAGATCCATTTGGAAGAATTGCAGCCAGAGTGCTTCTTGGAGGCCAAGATGGCCAAAATTCATCTCTCATATTTTGGACATATTGTCAGGAGGGACAATTCGCTAGAGAAGGATATCATGTTTGGTAAGGTGGAGGGTCAGAGAAAAAGAGAAAGACCGCCAACGAGATGGATTAGCCAAGTGGAAGCATCGATGGACTCAAGTGTGGCAACTGTAGTGAGGCTGGCCCAGGATCAGGTAGTGTTTCGTTCTGCTGTGCGTAAGTTCGCTGTGGGTTGATACAGACTTGATGGCAGCTAACAACAACAACGGATTAATTGCTGACATTATGTTTCTTTCTTTGTGTTGCAGTTTTGTTTTTTCTGCATGTCTTCCTATACTGAGTTTGTGGTCTTTGTGTTCTTTCTTGTGAGTTTCCTCATAGTTTTATTGTTTACATGTTCTTCGATTTTCATTTTCTTGGTTTGTTGTGAAGTGTTAAATTTCTTTGAGGTTATCTTATATTCCATTAACTTTTACCTCCATTTAGTGTAGTCTATTTTATCCTTTAATCTACCTGACATTCTCACCATCTGGATCTCTGTTCTTTCCAGTTTACCTTCTTTCACATGTAATTATTTTGATCATAGGAATTACAAATTCCTGAGTTTGTTCTTATAGTTTTGTTCCGTTCTTAACTCTTCCATCTGTTGATTTAGTTCTGGGACGTGCTGGCACATATGTCAATCTCTGGTTGTCTGTTCTTGTTGGTTCTCAGTCCACAGAATTCCCTATAGAATGTTTTGTAGAGCAAGGTTGGCTTTGGAAAAATCTCTTAGCTTCTGCTTATCCTGGAATGTTTTGATTACACTGTTGTATTTGAATGATAGCTTTGCTAGATAAAGGGTTATTGTTTGGCAGAGTTTTTTTTTTTCCTTTAAGGGTTTCCTCATTGTCTTCTTGCCTTCATGGTTTCTACTGAGAGATATGAGCTTAATCTGACTTGATTGTCTTTGTATGTAATGCTTCACTTTCCCCTAGCTGCTTTCAGGATTGTCTTCTTATTGTTGATTTTAGAGAGCTTGATTATGATATGTCTCGGTCTATTAGACCATGACATATGATATGTCTCGGTCTTTTCTGGGGTTCCTTGAACTTCTTGAATGTTTATATTTTCACTTTTCATGATGTTAGAGAAATATTCTTCTAGCACCTCTTCAACAGTCTCCTCTGTGGACTTGTGTGATTCTTCCTGTTCCTGAATGCCATAATTCTTAAGTTATTCCTTTTCATGTTGTCCAACATGTATCTTGGACTTTCTTCAGATTATTTTTTTATCTTTTTTTATGCTTGCTCTCCTATTTTAGTGGTATTCAGAGATTTGTCTTCTAGCACACTGATTCTGCCTTCCATCTCTTGTATTCTACTCCTTTGCCCTTTCAGTGTATTGTCTATGTCTTATATTCAATTATTGATTATTTGGACTGCTTTCTGTAGGTTTTGAATTGTTTCCAATGCTGTATCTATCTTAATTGATTGTTCCCTGTAGTGCTTTCCTGATTTCTTCCTTATTTTTCTCAACTCCTTTGTAAATTGTTTTGAAACATTTTATAATCATTTTTCTGAATTCCTTGTTAGGCATTTCCAAGGCCTGCCCTCCTTCCAGAATAGAAGTGCAGGTCTACCTCTAGGTCATCTGTCTCAGACATTTTATCTTGTTTCTAGACATGTGCTGATATGGTCATCTGCTTTTGCTTCTTGAACTTGTTTAGTGTTTATCTGTGACCTTAATATTTAAGTGAGTGTTTTTTGGTATTTTTTATACTTTCTGATTGCCTCTAGGTAGATGTGATCAAGATGTGGGCTTCCTTTTTCCCTCTTCTTATTGCTCAACTCATAGTAACTTTTCAGGTGTTATCTGCCTCCCTGGTGTATGGCAGTTGGTATTGGTTCTTGCTTTGTGGGGTTTTATAAGGTGTGA
>NW_006408567.1:779706-786292 GCF_000296735.1 Chrysochloris asiatica
TCACCCAAATTGTTGGCTATAGGCCACTGAGCCAGACAGATTTTACAGTATGAGATTTCTTACTTCTGCTACAAGTTCCACTATCTATAAGCCTTCAAACTTTTAAAATATTCCTAGATACGTGGTTCTGAGTTTTGGAGTTCTTCCTTGAACCCACCTCATCTGTTATTCTGTGGCATTGCTGGTGGAGATCTTCACTGCACCTTTGCCCTATCTGCCATCAAGCTTTACCTCACAAATAAGTTATTAAATAATCTCTCAAAAATAACATTCTTTGCCTTCATCCAACCAGGGATTCATGAACAGAGTTAGCAATCCTTTTTCAAACACTGAAATCCTCAATTTTATTTGAAATTTGAAGGAATGCTTTTAGGATTCCTATTATTTACCATGGTGAGCCCTGGTAGCTCAGTGGGATAGATAACTAAAAGGTCAGCAGTTGAACCTACGAGTTACTGTAGAGAGCTTCAGGTGAAGCTTTCTCTTCCCATAAAGATTTATATCCTTGGAAACTATATACACAGTCACTATGAATTGGAACTGATTCAGTGGCATGCAACAATATTATTCACATTTAGCTAACAATGGATAATTGCTAGTTAAAAATGTTTATTTCATAAGGAAAATTGATTACACTAAACTTTATTGAATTTGAGAAGAAGGGAACAAAAAACAAACCCACAGCCATCTTGTTGATTCCAACACATAACAATCTTATAGGATAGAGCAGAACTGTTCCATAGGATTTTTAATGTTGTAAATATTTACAGGAGCAGACTACCACATTTTTCTCCCATGGAGCAGTTGGTAGATTTGAACCAATGACTTTTTGGTTAGGAGACAACCAGTTAATCCACTGTGTCACCAGGCCTATTTGGAAGAAGGGAAAGGGGAAAGAAAAGGAGAATAAATAAAAATTTCTAGTTATCTTTTGATTGGAGGATTTGTTTGTTTTTTAAATCAATAACTTCCTATAAGTTTAATAAACCCAATACCTAACAAATGTCATGAAATATTGCATTTAAGATCCTATAGATAGTTGTTGTTGTTGTTATGTGCTGTCAAGTCTATTCCGACCCATAGAGATCCTTTATAGGGTTTCCAAGGAGCAGCTGATGAGCTTGAACAACCAGCCAACCTTGCAGTTCAAACAACTAGGCAGTCTGATACATTAGCCCATAGCACCACACCAGGATAGTAATGTTTCCTAATTGTCAAGGTTGACTATAGCCGACACTATATTACTCCACAATATAATGACTGATAATGAATAAATATTTCAAAGTGCCTAAATTAAAGATAGAAAATATTTCTATAATTTTATGGCTAAAAATAATCCCATTACAAGGCATGTGATAAAATAACAAGTTTACTTGAATTAATAAATAATTACTCTTATAATCAATAAATCTTTACTTGTAATTAAAAGAAATAAGGGAACTTTAATAATCAAGGGAATTTTTAATAAGCAAAGACCAAAGTATAATATAATGGTGTGATGACATAAAATAGGCATTGGACAGGAAGGTTGGTTTGAGCTACAAGGTCAGTGGTTCAAACTCATCAGCCATCCTTGGAAACCCTATACAAGGTCTCTTTGAGTCAGACCCAACTGAAAGACAATTAACAACAACAACATACAATATGCTGGACTCTTGCTGTGGCACTATAGGATAAGCACTGGATTTTGAAATTACAAAATTGAAGATTCAAATCCATCAAGTGCTCTGTAGAACCAACTCTAAGGCACTTAACAACAAAAACATAAGTATGTTGATTTGAATTATGTCAACACATGGTTTTCTATTATAATTCCTAAGAAATATTTGCATATCACTGGTTTGCATGTTGGTTTTAAGTGTTACAGATTGTATGTAAATTTTGCCCTAGTTGGATTTTAATTTATCTTGCATTCTTTCTTTCCATGTAGATTTTAGGCTTGTGACACTATAGGATAAAGCATTGGACCACAAGGCTTGTTTGAACCACAAAGTCAGAGGTTCAAACTTACCAACTGCTCCTTGGAAACTCTATCTAGGGTTGCAATGAGTCAAAATCAATTCAATAGCACTTAACAACAGCAATAGTATACATAAATTGAATTCCCTGGCTAATTTAAAACAAGCAATATAAACTTCAACTAATGTAGGGTGTTTTAGGTAGCTAAATTGCTGACAAGGGCCATTGAAATATGTAAGGTTATTTGCTTCTCTGAAAAACATATTAAATTCCTGTTTCTCCTATTGAATACCTGTCAGGTATCAATAGCTCTCCCTTGACATATTTCTCATACTCTTTCCTGCTTTCAAGTCAGTTTTGGCACATAGCTAACCTGTAAGTGTTTCAGAAGAGTAAAAGGATGGTGGAATTGCTGATCTTGTGGTTCCAACTCCAGTGCTAATCCTACAGCTCCACACCAGGATATCAATTAGTATAACAAAAGTATCTAAAAAGTCATCATGCAGCTTAAGAGTTTATCTGAAAATAGACTCTATTGCAAATGATTTTCTTATTTAGATCACAATATTTATCTTTGCCAAATCCCTCATGATGGAATTCTTTCTAGATCTTACCATATCAGGTCTAATAACAGAAAAATAGTTTTCAGTTGTGGAACTACCCAATCTTCACGTAAATTTTTTCCAATGTTGCATTTTTTAAAATGATTGACCCACTCTGTTGACTTTGCTTTGTTTTGTGTTTTTTTTTTTTTCAAATATTTCTTTTATTTGGTTCAAAGGAAACAACCAACCAGTGGAAATTTTTGCAAAACTCTTGGCTTTCTGTAACAACCTAATTTCACCACTATGCATGAAACAAATGTTTTCCTTTGGACGGGTTTTCCCATTAAAGAAAACTTTGCCATTGAAATCTATGTTTAGATTTGGGATGTTGGGACATCACCAATGAAAACAGATGCAGGCTGAAATATCTGTTTTGCTGATTCAGGAACAAATTAATTGTTCTTTGAATTTAGTAATAGTCACCATGTACAATTTGAAAATAACTACTTCCTCAAGAGGTGGTACACCAAATGTTTGATTTTTCTTTTTGCTCAAAAAGTATATTTCATTCTTAATAAAATTACTTAAGCTATATGCATTTGTTTTCCCTGAATATGAATTTATCTTATCTTTTTTTTTTCTGTTTTTATAACAATCACACTTTGCTCAAGTTTAGCCACAAAACTCAAGACAAGCAGAATGCATAAACCTTGTATAATTTAAAAAAAAAAGGATTATTCAAAAGTTCACACCTATATTTACTTTGAGCAGCTTGCTCATTTTTGCCTCAGTTCCCTGTGTGCAATTTAGTAAGTTTTCATTAAATGTTTTCCAAATTTCCTCTCAATTCCAAATTTCTAGGATCCTATGATGCTATTTGGAGTCCTGGTGTGGCACTATGGGTTAATGAGCTAGACTGCAAAACCGGTTTGAACTCTCAAGTTGGTGGTTCATGCTCACCAGTCACTCCTTGGAAACCCTTTACAGGGTCACTATGGGTTGGAACCAACTTGACGGCACTTAACAACAACAGCATGATGCTATTTGCATGCCTGACACCAGCATTGGGAAATAGCTAATAAGAAGCTAACTGTTTATGATCTTGCTAATAGAAAAAATATAAGTAAAGGTACCATTTTAATTCTGATTAGATAAATTGGGAATTTTTAGTAATACTTTTTATTAATATCTACAAGGAGGGAATTCCCATCTAATTTTAGTGTATTTTCTCTGTTGCAGGGCAGCTAATCATTCACTATGGTCTTTGTAGTCATATTGTTCCTTCTGTGATGTATTATAAATCCTACCATGTTTATATCTGATAATGAATATATTTTGGGGTTAATTGCTAATGAGCAGGATTAATATGGAACTTGTCTACCAGTTTGTCACATTGTGGTGATTTTCATGTTGTTGTGATGCTAGACACTGTGCCACTGGCAATATAATACCAGCAGGTTCACCTGACTAACACAGATGAGAAAGAATGAGAGACAGACTACTTCCAAATATTCAGTCACTGAAAACCTTCTAAATAGCAATGGAACATTGTCCGGCAGCACCAAAATATTGAAGCATGATGAAGAAGCAAAATATTGTCAAACATAGTTCAGGAAGATGAGCCTTTCTGGTTGGAAAGCACTCAAAATGTGACTGGGCAAGAGCTGCCTTCTCAAAGTAGAGTTCACCATGATGAAGTGAATAGAGTAAATCTCTTAGGACTTCATTTTGCTGATGGAGCACAAATCAAAATAAGGAGAAACAACTGTAAACATACATTAATATTTGGAACATGGAATGTACAAAGTATGAATCTAGTATAATTAGAAGTTATAAAAAATGAAATAGAGCTGAAATGGACTGGTGTTGGACATGTTGAACCTGACAATCACTTGGTTTGCTAGGCCTGGAACAATAAATTGAAGAGGAATGGAGTCACATTCATAATCAAAAAGAACCTTTCAAGACCTATCTTGAAGTACACAACTGTCTGTGATAGGAAAATATCCATATATCTACAAGGAAAACCAGTTGATACAACTATTATTCAAATTTACACACCAACCACTAAAGCCAGTAATGATGAAATTGAAGAACTCTACCAACTTCTTCAGTCCGAAATTGATCAAACATGCAATCAAAATGCATTCATAATTACTGGCGATTGGAATGCAAAAGTTTGAAACAAATATGAAGGATCAATAGTTGAGAAATATGGCTTTGGTAATATTTGCCTCTTTGTCTATTTATAGGTTCCTCATGAGCACAATTAACTGTTCCAGAATACTCATACTCAGCAATGTTGTCCATAGCATGTCATGATCCACACAAATGAAAGCCTTCGCATAGTCAATAAAGCACAGATAAACATTTTTTTTCTGGTATTCTTTCCTTTCAGCTATGGTGCATCTGACATCAGGAAGGATATCCCTTGTTTCACGTCCTCTTCTGAATCAGGCTTGAACCTCTGGAAGTTCTCTGTCAATGTATGGTTGCAGCCATTTTTGTATTACCTTTAGTAAAAACCTTATGCACATGGCATATCAATGATATTGTCCAATCACAATACTGTTAGAGGAGTATATTTAAAGTACCATGGACTGCCAAAGAACAAACAAATACGTGTTGGCAGAAGTACAACCTGAGTGTTCCTTAAAAGCCAGGATGGCCAGAATGATAAGGTCAGCGGTTCGAAACTACCAGCTGCTCCGCGGGAGAAAGATGAGGCTTTCTACTCCCGTAAAGATTTACACCCTCGGAAACCCTATACAGGGTCGCTATGGGTCGGAACCGACTCGATGGCACATAACAACAACAACATAACAATAGAGATAAAATCAGAAGTGACTATCCTGGAGAAAGACATCATGTTTGGTAAAGTGGATGGTCAGAAAAAAGAGAAAGAACCCTATTGAGATAGACTGGCACGTTTGCAGATGCACTGAACTCAAGCGTAGCAACAATTGTGAGGCTTATGCAGAGTTTTGTTCTATTGTGCATAGTATTACTATGTGTCAGTACCAATGGATGACACCTAATAGTAACAGCAAGAGGTAAGGTTTAAAGTGGGCCTAAGGAGTTCTGGTGTGGTATTGTAGGATAAACACTAGACTGCTAACCACAAGGTCAGCATTTCAAGCCCATCAATCACTGCTTGAAAACGCTATACATGGTCACATTGAGTTGAAACTGACTCAATGGCACTTAACAGCAACAAGGAATAAGGATTAATGTAGACCTAAGTATTAAGGATGTACCCTCCTCAATATACGGTATAATTCAAGTCACCATATTTAGTTTTACATTGACACTTTTATGGTCTGAGTCGAATATATAAGAATGCTTTGGCAAAATTCACTCTGTTGTTTTAGACCCTGCATCTTTCTCATCTTTGTCAGACTTATAGTTCATAGGACTTGTGGCCTACCATCTGACTTTATTCATAAGCTCCTCAAACTTAATGTATCAATAATCTGTTGTCTGACCTGTTGTTCTGGGTTCCCTCAGCTCCTGTGACCGTGTACATGAGGAGACTCCTCCAAACTGACCTCTGAACACTGAGGATTTGGTACTTGCCAGACTCCACAATTGGGCAAGCCATTTCCTTGACAGTTGTGAGTTCTATGAGACATTACAATATATTGCATAATGCTGGAATGTGAGAAAGAGGAGAGGTTATCACTGATATCAGGGATTATGTAGTGGTATGGCATGATGGAAAAGTCTGAGATTCAGAATACCTTTAACCTCCACCTCATGAGGACCAGCATCCTGTTGATTTTTCTAAAATATTCATGCACCTGCTCTTTGTTCCATTCCCACTTGAAATAAATATCAGTTTACGATAAGTATTATTTGTTTTTTCTCAGTTTCATGTCTACAACCTCCTTCTTCCTACCCAAATGCTCAGGTGTTCTTTGAATAGTCATAAGACACATGCTTGTTTGGAGTTTCTGCAATTTCAAAAATAGAGTAAAATGACCTGTAATATACACTATTCATGTGGCTCTGTGGGTTAATGTGCTAGACTGCAAAGCCGTTTGAACTGCAAGGTCGGCGGTTCAAGCTCACCAACTGCTCCT
>NW_006408567.1:786722-806513 GCF_000296735.1 Chrysochloris asiatica
TAGAAGCTGAGACATAAAGAAACTCTGACATTATTGAATGGTAGAACCAGAATTTGTACCCAGTCTTCTTGTCATATTAGGCAAAATAAAAATATTTGTTTGTGGTGGATGCAGTGCTGGACTTACTATAATCTCCCTTCAGAACTGAAGAATGCATTCTCCTGACAGCTGGCAACATTATAAACTGACATCTTACAGTTTGCAAGCATTCTTCAGAAATGCATTCGGCTGTAAAGATTCTCTTCACCCAAGCATATGTCCCTATCATGCCAAAACTCAGTGGTTGGTTTATGTGGGGTTATAGAGACCTGAGTATCTCCTCCACTTTAGTATAATACTGAAGGATCACTCCATGCTCAGAACTCCCCACAAACTCAGCTGAGGCCTGATTGTGAATGAAGTTCAGTCCAACTTCTCCTTTTATCCATAATCCTGTTTCTTACACTTTTCCTGAGCTGATTTTCCCAATGCAATTCCCAACAAATATTAAGCTAGTCTCTGTTTCAAATCTGTTTCTAACAAAACTAAACTTGCAATGTGCAATGTATTTCAACTCATTGTTAGGTTTTCTGTTACTTGTGGTCTAAATCATCCCTTACATAAACTGTAAGTATACAAGTCAATTGAAGTATTAGTGAGTTGCTTAAATTTCAACCGTAGGATGAAACTAACTGTGGAACACCTCAAATATTTGTAATACAGTGGACAACTCATGAGTTTTCCTTTTGTTGTTGCTAGCTGCTCCTGATTTATGATAACCTCATGTACAACAGGACAGATTAGTGTAATCTGTAAGGTTTTCATTGGCTGCTTTTCAAACATAGATCTCTAGGCCTTTCTTCCTTGTCCATCTTAGTCTAGAAGCTCTGTTAAAACTTATTCAATATCAAAGCAACACACATGCTATGATAGTTAAGTTTGTGTCAATTTAACTAGGTAGTCATCTTGGAAATTACATGGCATGGATGACTGACCACTCCCAGTGTTGCATCAGTGTGTTGAAAAATTTGAATTTATATTTCCATCAAATCTGGAAACTTTTCACAAATGCCTCCTCCAGTGCTTATCTTTCAGTACAAGTAGTTCTTGATCGTATGATCTTTCATGAAACGTTGACCATTATCCATTGCTTTTAGGAACAGTAACTGTATTCTTTCATTATTATTTTGATGATTTCTTCATCATTCAATCTTTTGCTCATAGAATTCTGTAATATTGCACATTGAGGCTTCAATATTTTTTTCAGCTTGAGTGTTGCTGAGTACATTCTTCCCTTTGTATTTTTTAACTCCAGGTCTTTGCAAATTTTATTAACTTTACTTTGTCTTCTCAAGTTGCTCTTTGTAATTTTCTGTTGAAAGCTTCTACTTTATTATTTCTTCCTTTAATTTAATTTCTCTATGCTCAAAATCTTAAGGTCAGTGGTTTGAAACTACCAGCTGCTCCGCAGGAGAAAGATGAGGCTTTCTACTCCCGTAAAGATTTACACCCTCGGAAACCCTGTACAGGGTCGCTATGGGTCGGAACCGACTCGACGGCACTTAACAACAACAACAACATGCTCAAACTAAAGTTTCAAGGCTCTTATGGCATTCATTTTTGTCTTTTACTTCCTTCCTGCATCACTCCTGTTGATGTGCTTGAAATCATTCCATAACTCTTTTGTTCTTCTGTCTGATTTTAGTTTCTACCCTACCCCACCCTGAGAATCATACTCTGAACCAGTGTTGTCAGCATTGACCACTCACAAATTTCACTAATCCAGGTAATTCTGAACAAGTGTGTATTATGATTTAAGGAATCAGTAAAATTTTAAAAATTATTGAAGATTTATAGTTCTATCCTTTCAAAAGAAAATGTGGAAGGAGTCAAATTTGAGAAATGATTCTCAATCTTTCTTTTTTTTTACATTCTTGAAAGCTCAATTCCTTACTATGAACTTTAGTTTCCTATTCAAGAATTAGAAAGTTAAATTAATTCTCTTAATGTGGTCTCTAGTACAAATAGTGAATTTAATTTAAAATAAAGAAACATGCATAAATGAAAGACATAAAAAAGAAAGAAATCAAATGACATATTGCATTAGATAAATCTGCTGCACAAGACCTCTTTAAAGTGTTGAAGAGCAAAGATGTTAGTTTGAGGACTAAGGTGTGCCTGACCCAAGCCATGGAATTTTCTATAACCTCATATGCATGTGAAAGTTGGACAGTGAATATGGAAGACCATAGAAGAATTGATGCATTTGAGTTACGATGTTCAAGGAGAATACTGAAAGTACCATGGACTGACAAAGAAGAAACAGATCTATGTTGGTGCAGTACAGCCAGAGTGCTCCTTGGAAGCCAGACTGGCCAGATGTCATCTCTCATACTTCAAATATATTACCAGGAGGGACCAGTCCCTGGAGAAGGGTATCATATTTGGTAGAGTGGAGGGTAGGAGAAAAAGAGTAAGACCCCCAACCAGTTGTATTGATATAGTGGCAGCAGCAATAGTCACAGACATAGTAATGGTTATTAGGTTGGACCAGGTCCAAGCAGTGTTTTATTCTGTTGTTCATAGGGTTGCTATGAGTCTGTACTGACTCAATGGCATCTAACAACAATAACAAAAATAAACTATGGCTTGAGTAAGGCTAATTTTAATCATTAAAGTGATAGCTTTGCTTTTTAAACACTTTTAAGATGCCATTTAAAGTGTATTGTCTCAGGGCAATAAGTCATTTGATTTCTTGTTTGCGGATTCCATGGGGAATATGAAAAACAGAACATATTGCCACTGAGTTGATTCCATCTTTTAGCAACCATATAGGAGCCCTGATTTGATACTGTAGGATAAGCATTGGAGCACTAACCATAAGGTTGGTGGTTGAAACCCACCAAGTGCATCTCAGAAATCCTATACAAGGTTGCTGAGGAGCTCTGGTAGTGTAGTGGTTACAAATCAGCTATGGTCAGCAGTTCGAAACTACCAGCTGTTCCATGGGGAAAGATGAGGTTTCTGCTCCTGTAAAGATTTATAGTCTCAGAAGCCCTGTACAGGGTCACTATGAGTAGGAACCGACTCCACAGCACATAGCACCACTACCACCATGAGTCAAAACACATTTGAGAGCACTTAACGTTACTACATAACATGTTGTTGTTGTATTGTTAGGTACCATCAAGTTGGGACTGACTCATAGTGACCCTATGTACAGCGGAACAAAACACTGCTAATTCCTGTGCCAACTTCAAAGTCATTGCTATGCTTGAGTCCATTACTATCGCCACTGTGCTAAGCCATCTCATTGACAGTCATCCTGTTTTTCACTGACCCTCTACTTAACCAAGCATGATGTCCTACTCCAGGGACTGGCTCTGATAATATGTCTGAATTATGAGAGGCAAAGTTCCGCAATCTTGGCTTCAAAGAAGCATTCTGACTGTAATTCTACCCACAGTGATTTGTTTGTTCTTTTGGTGGTCTATGGTACTTTTAATATTGTCCTCCAACACCATAACTAAAACATGTCAATTCTTCAATGTCCTTCTATATTCATTGAACAACTTTCATGTGCACATGAGGTTATTGAAAATAGTAGGAAGAAGAAGAGATGTACTACTTCCGAATATTTAGTCACTGAAAACTTTACGAATAGCGATGGAACACTCAAATAACACCAGAATATTGACTACTGAAACATGATGAAGAGCATATTATCAGACACAGTGCCAGCCAATGAGTCCGTTCAGGTAAGAAGGCACTCAAGTACGACTGGAGAAGAGCTGCCTTCTCAAAGTAGAGTTGGCCGTGATGACACGAATGGAGTAAAATTTTTGGAGCCTTCATTTGCTGATGGAACGCAACTCAAAATAAGCAGAAATAGCTGTAAAAATCCATTAATAACTAGAATATGAAATGCATGAAATATAAATCTAGGAAAACTGGAAGTTGTTAAAAATGAAATAGAATGCATATCCTAAGCATTAGTGAGCTGAAATGAACTGAAATAGGCCATTTTGAATCTGATAATCACATGGTTTACTATACAGGGAATGACAAAACATAACATACGAAAGATGAAAAGTGACTCATAGTGTTTCCAAGGCTGTATTGTTTACAGAAGCTGACTGACATGTTTTTCAGCAGTGGAACAGCTGATGGATTCAAACTGCAAGCTTTTCATTTAGCAGACCTTTCAAATAACAGAGTTTTTGGTTAGCAGACAGATGAGCATCTAATCACTGTAACTAGAACTGCTTTAGGGCATACACAAACTAAACCAAACCCATTGAAAATAGAGTAGATTCTGCCTCACAGCGACTCTATAGGACATATTAGAATTAGCAGTCCAGTGCTTATCCTATAACACGCAGTAGGACTCCTTTGAGCATATCATTGTTGTTACTGTTAAGTGCCATCAAGTGAGTTCCAACTCATAGTGATCCTGTGTAGGAGCGGCTGGTGAGATTGAATCACTGGCCTTGTGTTTCAAACTGACTTTGCAGTCCAATACATTAACCCACAGCACCACACTGCTTATTAAGTATTAGCTGATCCTGAAGCAGCTTAAAAAATTGTAAACTTCTGTTTACGTTTACCAGCAAATAATACATTCTTCCTTTAAATTTTAAAAACTACTTAGCCAGAAAAACAATTTAGCTTTCACTTTTAAATAACAATTGCAAGTAAAAATAACAGTGTTTCAAATATTTTATAGAACAAAGGGAAAGAAATGAGAAAATGCTACCACAAGCTCAATTCTTACAATCACTGGTTAAAGAAAACCCATTCATTTATACAATTCATATGATCTAAATCACTGTGCTATTTACATATGAGAAAATAAATCCTTCTCTCAAGGAGCTCATAGTCCAGATGTGAACATAAAGTTAGAGTTTATGTGGGGAGAACCCATAGGGAAGTAAATTGGATTGTCAACTTTCAAAGTCTAGATAGATGGGAACAGATTGCCTGGAAGGTTTATCAAGGGCTATTTCCATTAAGAGACACAGAGATTTAGAGAACAACACTTACAGGTTGCTCATGTAGCTGGCTCCAACTCTAAGCCTCTAGAGCAAGGTTGCAAATTGGCAACCTACACAGGCTGACTCTGGCCACAGATATGTTTTATTTGGCTCATATGCTGTTTAAAAAAAGAAAAAAGAAAAAAGTTAGCCTGTATTTAAAACTAGGAAATTTCACATAAAAACTCAGATTTCTAGATTCTGCTAGAAAACTGGATGTTCTGGCAGCATTGGACCACATTCTTGCATGACAAGTGTCCAGAACTATATAGGGGCTTGCAACAAGAAAAGCATGTTCCTCTGTTTCCCATAGTCCCCACCATTCTCCAATACTCTCCATTCTGAAGTTGAATTACCATGTATCATAACACTTTCACAGTAATTTTACTGTATGGAGAAATTTTTATCTGTACAGTAACTATCAAAAGCAGGATAAAACAGAGAGAATGAAAGGTTCTTAGATGGAAAATAAAAAGAATATTTCCTTATAAAGTTGAAGAAGAACAATCACATACATTTAATCTTATTTAGTTCACAATACCTGCCTGGCCTTAACTCAAGAAGAAAATTTTCACTCTTCTTTGGGATATCATAGTATGTATATACATATGTGTGTGTGTGTGTGTATAGTGAGATTCCCAAAGAAGAGTGAAGATTTTCTTCTTGAGTTAAGTTCATATGTATACCTACATATATGAAAACGTTTTTGGAAAATTCCATTATCATTTCATTTCATTTGTTGAAAAGATGGCTACTCCAAACACATTAACATTGATATTGACCAGAGCTCATAATATAATAAGTGTTCAACAACCTTGGATTGTTGTTGTTAGATGCCATCGATTTGGCACTGACTCATAGTGACCCTATGCACAGCAGAACGAAACACTGCCCGATCCTGGGCCAACCTCATTACTGTTGCCACACTTGAGTCCATCAATGCTGCCACCTGGACAGTCCATCTCGAAGGGGGTCTTCCTCTTTTTCTCTGACCCTCCATCTTCCCAAGCATGATATCCTTCTCTAGTGACTGTTCCCTCCTAACAATATGTGCAAAGTATGAGAGACGAAGTTTGGCCATCTTGGCCTCTAAGGAGAACTCTGGCTGCACTTCTTCGAAAACAGATCTATTGGTTCTTTTGGCATCCCATGGCACTTTTAGTATTCTCCTCCTACACCATAATTCTAAAGCATCAATTTTTCTATGGTATTGCTTATGGTCCAGTTTTTGCATCCATATGAGGTTATTGAAAATCCCATGGCTTGGGTCAGGTGCTCCTTAGTCCTCAAACTAACATCTTTGCTCTTCAACACTTTAAAAAGTTCCTGTACAGCAGATTTGCCTAATGCAATAAATCGTCTGATCTCTTGACTGCTACTTCCGCGAGTGTTGATAGGTGATCCAAGAAGAATGAAGTCCTTGACAACTTCAATCTTTTCTCCATTGATAAGAATGTTGTTTATTGGTCCAGTGGTGAGGATTTTTGTTTTTTTTTACATTGAGATGTAATCCATACCGAAGGCTGTGCTCTTTGATCTACATCAGTAAATGTTTTAAGTCCTCTTCACTTTCAGCAAGCAAGGTTGTATCATCTGCATATCACAGGTTGCTAATGAGTCTTCCTCCAATCCTGATGCCATGTTTTTCTTCATAGAACCCAGCTTCTCAGATTATTTGCTCAGCATACAGGTTGAATACGTATAGTGATAGAATACAACCTTGTCGCACACCTTTCACAATTTTAAAACATCAGTGTTTCCATATTCTGTTCATGCAACTGCTTCTTGGTCCAGGTACAGATTCCTCATGAGTACAATTAAGTGTTCTGGAATACTCATCTTCTTAATGTTGTCCATAGCTTTTCATGATCCACACAATCAAAAGCTTTTGCATAGTCAATAACGCACACGTAAACATCTTTCTGATATTCTCTGCTTTCAGCCAAGATCCATCAGACATCAGCAATGATATCTCTTGTTCCACAGCCTCTCTGAATCCGGCTTGAACCTCTGGAAGTTCTCTGTCAATGTATGATTGTAGCCATTTCTGTATTACCTTTAGCAAAACTTTACTCACTTGAGATATCAAAGAGATTATCCGATTATTTCCTCATTCCATTGGGTCACCTCTCTTTGGAACGGGCCCAAATATGGAACTCTTCCAATCAGTTGGCCAGATAGTTGTCTTCCAAATTTCTTGGCAGAGATGAGTGAGTGCCTCCTGTGCTGCCTCACTTTCTTGAAAAATTTCAATTTTTATTCCATGAATTCCTGGTGCCTTGTTCTTTGCCAATTCCTTCAATGCACCTTGCACTTCCTTGTTCTTTGCCAATTCCTTAAATGCACCTTGTATTTCCTCCTTCAGTATCATTGGCTCTTGATCATATGCTACCTCTTGAAATGGTTGAACATTAACCATTTCCTTTTGGCACTGTGACTCTGGGTATTCCTTCCATCTTCTCTTGATGCTTTCTGCATCATTCAATAATTTACCGAGAGAATCTTTCAATAACGAAAGTCGAGCCTTGAATTTTTTCTTCAGTTCCCCCAGCTTGAGATATGCTGAACATGCTCTTCCTTTTTGATTTTCTGATCCCAGATCTTTGCACATTTTATTATAATATTTGCCTTTATCTTCTTGAGCTTATATTTGAAATTTTCTGTTCAGCTCTTGGACCTCCTCATTTCTTCCATTTGCTTTAGCAGTTCTATGCTGGAGAGCAAGTTTCAGAGTCTCTTCTGACATCCATTTTGACCTTTTCCTTCTTTCATGTCTTCTAATGTCTTTTTGCTCTCTTCACCTATGATGCTCTTGATGTCATCCCACAACTCTTCTGGACTTCAGTCTTTAGTGTTTATTGTATCAAATCTGTTCTTCAGATGATCTCTAAATTCAGGTGGGATAAATTCAAGGTCATATTTTGGCTCTCGTGGATTGTTTACATTTTCTTGAGCTTCAGTTTGAATTTGCATATGAGTAATTGCAGGTCTCTTCCACAGTCTGCCCCTGACCTTGTCTTCACTGATGATATGGAGCTTTTCCATCATTTCTTTTTGCAGTTGTATTCAATTTGATTTCTATTGTTCCATCTGGCAAGGTCCATGTGTATAGTCGTCTGTCATGCAGTCTAAAGAAGGTATTTGAAATGAACAAATCATTGGTTTTACAGAATTCTACCATGTGTTCTCCAGCAACATTTCTCTCACCAAGGCCATATTTTCCAAGTACTCATCCTTCCTCTTTGCTCCCAACATTTGCATTCT
Organism: Chrysochloris asiatica; assembly: GCF_000296735.1. Classification (NCBI taxonomy): domain Eukaryota; kingdom Metazoa; phylum Chordata; class Mammalia; order Afrosoricida; family Chrysochloridae; genus Chrysochloris; species Chrysochloris asiatica. The sequence continues at coordinate 794,999 of NW_006408567.1, forward strand.
AATCACCAGTAATGAGAAATACATCCTGATTGCATGTTTGATCGACTGCGGATTGACGAAGTTGGTAGAATTCTTCTATTTCATCCTCACTGGCTTTAGTGGTTGGTGCATAAATTTGAATAATAGTGGTGTTAACTGGGTTTCCCTGTAGGCGCATGGATATTATCTTATCACATACAGCATTGTACCTCATGACTGATCTGGATATGTTCTTTTTGACAATGAATGCCACACCATTCCTTTTCAATTTGTCATTCCCTGCATAGTAAACCATGTGGTTGTCAGATTCAAAATGGTGAATACCAGTCCATTTCAGCTCACTAATGCCTAAGATATCGATGTTTATGTGTTCCATTTCATTTTTGACAACTTCCAATTTTCCCAGATTCATACTTCATACATTCCATATTCCAAATTTCAATGGATGTTTACAGCTGTTTCTCTTCATTTTGAGTTGTGCCCCATTAGCAAATGAAGGTTCTGTGGGCTTTTCTCCCATGAGCTGAACTCTATTCACGTCATCATGGTCAACTCTAATTTGGGGATATCTCTTCCCCAGTCACATTTTAAGTGCCTGCCAACCTGAGGGGCTCATTTTCAGGCACTGTATCTGACACTGTTTCTCTGCTATTCATAAGGTTTTCAATGACTAAAGATTCGGAAGTAGTTTGTCACTCTTTCTTCCTAGTCTGTCTTTGTCTGAAAGCTCATCAGAAACCTGTCCACCATGGGTGACCCTTCTGGTTATTTAAAATACTGGTGGCATAGCCCTCAGAATCACAGCAACTCACAAGCCACCACAGTACGACAGGCAGACGAGATGTAGTCATTTTGATTTCTGTGTATTTCATCTATTAAAGTCCATGTGTAATAATCATCTTTTGTGTTATTTATAAAAGATATTTTCAATGAAGAAGTCTTTGTTGTTGTTAAGTGCCATTGAGTCAATTCCAACCCATAGCAACCCTGTATAGGGTTATCAAGGAACAACTGGTGAGCTTGAACCACCATTCTTGCAGTTCAAATGACTTTGCAATCTGATGCATTAGCCCATAGCACCACACCAGGACTATGAAGAAATCACTGGTCTTACAAAATTCTATCATGAGATCTATAGTATCATTTCTAACACCAAAGCCATGTTTTCCATCTACCTATCCTTTTTTTTTTTTTTTTTTTTTCAACCCTTGTAATTAAATAACTAGTAATTATCCATCTTCATTGCATGTTTGATCATTTTCAGTCTGTAGAATTTTGTAGAATTGTTCAAATTCATTATCATTGACTTTAGGGATTGGCACATAAATTTAAATAATGTTAGTATTAACTGGTCTTCTGTGTAGACATATGAATATCATCCTATCACAGCATTATACTTCAAGACAGTTCTTGAAAAGTTATTTTTGTTGATGAATGCAATGCCACTCCTCTTGAATTTTTCATTCCCATCATAGCAAACCATGTGATTGTCAGATTCAAAATTATCAATACCAGTCCATTTCAGCTCACTAGTATCTAAGATTTAGTCTTTATCTATTCAATTTCATTTTGACAATTTCCAATTTTCCTAGATTCATACTTTGTATACTCTATGATCCAATTATTAATGACGGTTACAGTTTCTCCTTTTTCTGATTTGTGCCCCATCAACAAATGAAGGTCCCCAAAAGTTTGCTTAATTATTGTCATCAAGGTCAAGTATATTTTGAGGAGGCAATTCTTCCCCTGTTATATATTGAAGATCTTTTAACCTGACGGACTCATCTCCTAGAACTATATCTGACAATATTCTGGTGTTAATCATCTTGGTGTGATGATGTAGGATAAGCACTTAGCCAAAAGGTTGGTATGAATAGCAAGGTCAGTGGTTCATACTCATAAGCTGCTTCTTGGAAACTCTATACAGGGTCACTATGAGTTGGAGCAAATTTGATGGCACTTAATAACTACATTCATCACGTTTAAATATTCAGTATTATTGTGCTATCTGACAGTGATTCGTTGCTATTTGTGAGATTTTCAGTAGCTAAACATTTGGAACTATTCCATCTCTCCTTCTGTGTCTATCTTAGTACTCAATTCAGTTAAAACCTGTCCATCATGGTTGACCCTGCCAGCATTCAAAATACTGGTGGCATAGCTTCCAGAATCACAACAACAAGCAAGCCACCACTGTGCAACAAACTGAGATATGAGTGGTGGTTTATAATGATACTATTCTATAATTAAACATTCTGTTGGGTAACCTTTCTTTGGAATGGGCACAAGTATGGTTTTCTTCCAATTCATTGACCAGGTAGATATCTTCCAAATTTCTTTGCACAAATGAGTGAGTGCCGTCAGTGTTCTATCAGTTTGTAGAAACATTTTAATTGGTATGACATCAATTCCTCAATCATTGTTTTTTTACTAATGTCTCAGATCAGCTTGGACTTTGTCTTCATCAGTTCTTGCTTATATGTTACCTCTTGAAATGGGTGAACATCGAGAAATTATTTTTGATACAGTGACTCTATTACTTCCATATTCTTTTAACGCTTTCCATATCATTTAATAGTTTGTGAACAGTACCCTTCAGTAAAGCAAGTTGAGGTGTCAATTTGTTATTTAATCTTGCAAAATGCTGAACATATTCTTCCCTATGGTTTTCTAACATGTCTAGGAATATTTCATTATATTACTTTACTTTGGCTTCTTGAGCTGTCTTTTGACATTCTGTGTTCAGTTCTTTTATGTCACCATTTCTTACATTCTCTTCAGGAATTCTGTGTTCAGTAGCAAGTTTCAGAGTCCCTTTTAATATCCATTTTGACCCTTTATTCCTTTACTGTCTTATTAATGATCGTTTGCTTACTTCATGCATGATGTTCTTGAAGTCATCTCAAAACTCCTTTGGTCTTTTGGTCGTCATTGTTCATTGCACCAAATCAATTCTTGAGATAAAATCTAAATTTAGATAAGGTATACTCAAGGTAATATTTTGGATCCTCTAGATTTGTTTTAAATGTCTTTATCTTCAACCTGAACTTACATATGAGCAATTGATAGTATTTTTTTCATAATCATTTCTTCATTTTGGTTGATGATATTGAGCTTCTTCATCATTTCTTCTCAGAGATGTAATCAATTAGATTCCTGTATATTCCATCTAGTGTGGTCCATCTATATAGTCATCATTTCTGTTGTTGACAAAAGGAATTTGCAATGAATATTTCATTGGTTTTGAATAATTCTAACATGCAATCTCCAGCTGCTTTTCTGTCACCAAGGCTACATTTTAATACTGATCCTTCATCTTTGTTTTCAACTTTCACATTTCAGTAACCAGTAGTTATCAAAGGAGTACATATTTAATCAAATTCAGACTGAAAAGTTGGTAGAATTCTTTAATTTCTTTATCATTTACTTAGCAATTAGTGTATAAACTTGAATGATTGATGTATGAAATGTCTTTTTTTGCTGTTGTCCTTGTTTTTCAATGTCATCAAGTCAGTTTCAACTCATAATGACTTTATGCACACCAGAAAGAAGCACTGCCATTTCTTGTGCCTTCCTCAAAATCATTATTATACTTGAACGCATTGCTACTGTCACTGTGTCTATTCATCATGTTGGGATCTTCTTTTTTGTTGACCCCTCACTTTGCCAAGCATTATGTCCTTCTCCAAGGACTGTTACCTCCTGATAATATGTCCAAAGTATCAGAGATGAAGTCTTGCCATTCTGGCCTTTAAGGAGCATTCTGACTGTACTTCTTTCAACATAGATTTGTTTATTCTTTTGACAGTCCCTGGTACTTTTAAAATTATCTCCAACATGATAACTCAAATGCATCAATTCACCTACAGTCCTCCTTATTCATTGTCTAACTTTCACATGCATGTTGTTGTTGGTGTTAAGTGACCTCAAGTCATTTTTTATACATAAACTTCTTGTATAGGGTTTCTGAGGAGCAGTTGGTGGATGTGAACAGCTAACCTTGCAGTTCAAACCAAGTTTGCAGCCCAGTGCTTTATCCTGAATGCATATGAGGTGATTGAAATCATCATGGCTTGGACCAGGCACACCGTGTTCATTCTTGAACACTTTAAAGAGTTTTTGTGCAGCAGAGTTGTCTAATGGAAAAAGTCATTTGTCTTCTTGACTACTGACTAACTGTTTTAATGATTGTTGATAGCGGATCCAAGCAAAATGGAGAATTTTTCAATAATTTATCCATTTATTTGTTCAGTGGTGGTGGTGGTGATGGTGGTGTGCTGTGGAGTCGGTTCCGACTCATAGTGACCCTGTACAGGGTTTCTGAGGCTGTAAATCTTTACGGGAGCAGAAAGCCTCATCTTTCTTCCGTGGAACACCTGGTAGTTTCAAACTGATGACCTTAAGGTTCGCAGCCCGATTCGTAACCACTACACTACCAGTGTTCCTTTACAGCACCATAGAAGGATTTTTTGTTTTCTTTGCACTGATTTGCAACTGATAATGAAGGCTATTACCTTTGATCTTAATCGATAAATATTTTAAGTTTTCTTTGCTTTTAGCCATTAAAGGTCTTCCTTTTAGGCTTATGGTTATCCCATCACAGACAGCATTGTACTTTCAGAAAAATCTTGGAATATTCATTTGTAACATGAATGTTATGTCTGGAAATTGTCATTCTGGCACAGAAAACACAGTAAACATTATCGTATTCAAAATATCCAATACCAGTCCATTTCAACTCACTAATGATGAGGATCCAGATATTCATGTGTTTTCTTTTATTTTTGATGACTTCTGATTGCCATAGACTTAAATTTCATATATTCCATATTATGATTATTAATGGATGTTTCCAGTTGTTTGTTCTCATTTTTAGTCATGCCCCATCTGCAAATGAAGGTCTTGAAAGCATTACTTTTTTCATGCATTAAGATCAGCTCTATGAGGAAACGTCTATTCCCCAGTCTTATTTTGAGTGCCTTCCAACTTTAGAGGTTGATCTTTTGGCACTATATAAGAAAATGTTACACTGCTATTCATAAGGTTTTCAGGGCTAACATGTAAGAATTGGTCTATCTCTTTTTCTTCCTAGTCTCTACTTAGTCTGTGAGCTCTATTAAAACTTATCCATCATGGGTGACTGTACTGGTATTTGAAATATCTGTGATATAGCTTCTAGTGCCACAACAATATGCAGACCACCACAGTACAACATGCTTATAGACAAGTGGGGGAAGAATCTCCTTGAAGTGCTGTGATAAAGCTGGTACACTCATTGAGCTGAGATCACTGAATACCAAGAGAAATAACATCAAGACAGTAAAACTAAATGGCATTAAAACAACAATAGAGGTGTAAATAGAGGAAACCATAAAACCAACTAACAGCATCAGTGGGCAGAGTCAGCCAGGAAAAAGACAGAGGTGGTGGATGAGTGGACTCATGAAATGGAACTGAGCGTAGCTTGACAAGAGGTCACCAGTGGACCCTTGTATCTTTGGACAGGAGGTCGCAAATAGAGCAGAGGCTTGGACATACATCACAAAGGGATTACCTTTAAAAGTTTGCCTGGGGAGTTGTCTTAATACTTCCATAAACCTAGCTTTGACCAGGGTTTGTTACAAAACTTTAGGTTGATAGCTGGACCAGCAATCACATGTGACCAGACACAGCCAAGAAAAAACTTGTAGAAAGACAGATAGACAACCTAACCTAACAATATGGCTGCTGAGAGAGACATCTACTGAAGTATAATGCACACCATGTGAATTGTCTAGTATGTAAGATACAATTGTAATAGATAATTTTTGTTAAGTGCCATCAAGTCAATTCCAACCCATAGCAACCCTGTATAGGATTTCTGAGGAGCAGCTGGTGAGCTTGAACTGCCATCCTTGCAGTTCAAATGGATTTGCAGTCTGCCTCATTAACTCACAGCACCACACCAGAACTCCTTAGTAGGATCCTCATATAAGCAGTCTTAGTAGTGCTTGCAATTTTGAGGTAACCTTGTGCTTAGGAGCCCAGGTTGTGCAGCGGTTTAAGTTTTGGATTGCTAACCAAAGAATCAGTAGTTTGAAGCCACCAGTCACTCTGCAGGAGAAAGATATGTCACTCTGTTTCCATCAAGACTTACAGGCTTGGAACCCTGTGGAGCAGTTGTACTTTGTCCTACAGAGTCACTATGAGTTGAAGTCAACTGGACAGCCGTGCCTTTGGTTTTTGATTTGGTGAATATTTATGAACACAGTTCAGAGCTCCTACTCATCCGCTTGTGTATCATTAATGAGCTAGTTCCCATTGAGAGCTTTTCTTAGTACCTTCTTCCCATACTAGCCATCTATATAAAATTGCAACATTCATGTTTATTATTTTCTTAAACAATGAAAACTTCTGTGTTATAGCTCTTCAGCTCCTATCAACTGCCTTATAAAATTTCTAGAAAAAAAATCAAAATTAAATAAATATTTAAGAAAATATAATTAACTGTTAGGTACAGAACACTCATGTTTATCTTTAGATTTTTTTTTTTTTTTAAGTTACAAATCATGTGAACAAGAAAGAATGTGTATATGTGTGTTTATGCTTATCAGAACAAAATCACTAACTTATGAAGAATATTTTGATATGATTTGGAAGAAGGCTTAAGAAAAGCAAAGAGAAAATGCATTTTTCAAATAAAATGAATAAATAGGATTTTCCAGGGATAGGTACTATGGCCAATTCTTTCACATCTTAATTAACTTTCCTGTAGTGTCATTTAGAAACAGCATTAGTTGAATGAGTCATTACTTTGGCCAAATATGTCAATGTATTATGACATTTTCATATGGGTTACAAGATAAACAAAGATTCATATGAATTACTAATCATTTTAAAACTGAAACAGAGATAATAAGATTTTTACCAAACAATTTATTATTAAGCATGTAGAAGAAAGATGTAAAAGTTGATTTTTAACAGTACAATCATATGAAAGCTCTACTTTTAAAATTAACATAGTGAATTTTAGTAGCTGACATGGATTCATCCATCTTATAAGTTTTATTTTTCCCTTTTTATTATGATGTTGTTTATTGTTCCAAATGTGAGTACTTTTTTATTTTTTATTCCTTATTATTCAAAGCTTTTATTATGAATTGAGTGAAAGTTTACAGGGCAGATCATCAGTTTTACATTCAATAAATCACATTTTGTTTTATTGCAATGATAGCAATCCCTTCCATGTACCATCAGTTACAGTATATACTTCTATTATTCCATTTATTTTGATGTACACATACTTTGCAGGAAATATAAGATTCTAGTACCCCTTTTAGCTAATCCAATCATTTATAGACTGAAGACAGATTTACAAACTTTATGTAATCATATTTCTCAATATTTCTTTCTAACCCACTTAAATGTGTATTTTACAATAGCAGCAGGGAAAACCAATATCCAAAAGACAGTGCAGGACTTTAACATTATTTCCCCTCCATTATCCATTCAGACTATGCCTCAATTCTTATATCACAGAGCTCATAAACTTGATTTTTAATCGTCATTTTCATCAACTATATCACTTGAGCTTCAGTGATATGCTTGCTTCTGAATTATATAACATATTTTGAACAGCCTTGAAAACCACCACCATTGCAAGCACAAAATTAAGTTTCCCTCTTTAGAATGTCTTATCAGACATAGCCACATAGCCACATTCACTTGAGAGTGAAGCATCCAGCTGTTATAAAGTGAGGGAGATGTACAACAACACCCAAACTTGCAGATAGTAACCATTTGACCTAGTCTAGAATGCTTGATAATCAGAATTTGACTGTTGTTGTTGTTGTTAGGTGCCATCGAGTCAATAACAGATTCATAGCGACCCTCTGTACAACAGAAAAAAACACTGGTCCATGGCCAACCTCAAAATTGTTGACACACTTGAGCCTATTGATGCTGCCACTTTGCCAATCCATCTCAATGGGATTATTCCTCCTTTTCTATGACCCTCCACTTTACCAAACATGATTTTTTTTTTCCAGCTACTGGTCCTTCCTGACAATATGTCTGAAGTATGAGTGATGAAATTTGGCCATTCTGGCCTCCAAGGAGCACTCTGGCTGCACTTCTTCCAACACAGATCTGTTGGTCCTTTAAGCAGGCTATGGCATTTTGAAAATTCTCCTCCAAAATCATAACTCAAAAGCCTCAATTCTTGTATGATCTACCTTATTCACTGTCCAACTTTCACATGCTTATGAAGTTATTGAAAATACCATGGATTGGGTGAGGTGCACCATAATCTTCAAGCTGACATCTTTGCTCTTCAACATTTTAAAATGTCTTGTGCAGCAGATTGGCCTAATGCAATATGGTGTTTGATTTTTTAACTGCTGCTTCCATGAGTGTTGATAGTTGATCTAAGAGGAATGAAGTCCTTGACAATTTCAATCATATCTCAATTGATAAGAATATTGTTTATTGGTCCAGTGATGAGGCTTTTTTTTTTTTTCTTTACATTGAAATGCAATCCATACCGAAGGCTGAGGTCTTTGACCTTAATCAGTAAATACTTTAAGTCCTCTTCACTTTCAGTAAGCAAGGTTGTATCATCTGCATATCGGAGGTTGTTAATGAGTCTTCCTCCAATCCTGATGCCACATCTTTCATCATAGAACCCAGCTTCTTGGATTACTTGTTCAGAATACACGTTGAATAAGTATGGTGAAAGAATACAACCCTGTCGCACACCTTTCTTAATTTTAAACCATACAGTGATCCCATGTTTTGTTCAAAAAACTGCCTCCTGGTCCTTGAACAGATTCCTCATGAGCACAATTAAGTGTTCTGGAATACTCAAGACTTCGCAGTGTTGTCTATAGATTGTCATGATCCACACAATCAAAAGCCTTTGTGTTGTCAGTAAAGGACAGGTAAACACCTTTCTGGTATTCTCTACTTTCAGCCAAGATCCATTGGACATCAGCAATGATATCCTTTGTTCCACAGCCTCTTCTCAATATGACTTGAATCTCTGAAAGTTCTCTGTCAATGTATGCTTGCAGCTGTTTCTGTATTACTTTAGTAAAATTTTACTCGAGTGGATATCAAAGATATTGTCTGATGATTTCTGCATTCCATTGGGGCACAACTTTTTGGAATGGGCAAACATACGGATCTCTTCCAACCAGTTGGCCAGATAGTTGTCTTCCAAGTTTCATGGCAGAGATGAGTGTCTCCTGTGCCACCTCCTTTCCTTGAAAGGTTTCAATTTTTATTCCATCTATTCCTGTTGCCTTGTTCTTTGCCAACTCCTTCAATGCACCTTGGACTTCCTCCTTCAGTATCATTGGCTTTTGATCATATGCTACCTCTTGAAATGGTTGAACATTAACCATTTCCTTTTGATATAGTGACTGTGTATTCCTTCCATCTTCTCTTGATGCTTTCTACATCGTTCAATAATTTGCACAGAGAATCCTTCAATAACGAAAGTTGAAGCTTGAATTTTTTTCTTCAGTTCCTCCAGCTTGAGAAATGCTGAACGTGGTCTTCCTTTTTAGTTTTCTGAATCCAGATCTTTGCAGATTTTATTGTAATATTTGACTTTGTCTTCATGAGCTGATCTTTGAAATTTTGTGTTCAGCTCTTATACCTACTCATTTCTTCCATTTGTTTTAGCATCTCTACACTAAAGGGCAAGTTTCAGCGTCTCCTCTGACATCTATTTTGATCTTTTCCTTCCGTCTTGTCTTCTTAATTACTTTTTGCTTTCTCTATATATGATGTTCTTGATGTCATCCCACAACTCTTCTTGTTTTTTTGTTTTTTTTTTTCTTTAAGTTTTTATTGTGAGGTTTACATGGGAGAACAGCAGCTTTACACTCATCCTATTGTATTTTGTTTCATTGTGATGATTACAATCCCCTCCATGCATCATCAAATAATCCCAAAAGGCACACCACACAGGTTCGCTCTCCCCACCTCCCCGACCCCCAGTTGCCAGCATACAGCTCTTCTCCCTCCTTGAGTCCAGTGTCCCCAGCTGCTCCATCTGACCACGTCATTGTCTCTGTCTCTATCCCTGGCATCACTGCCTCCTGGGTAGGGTCCTGCTCTCTGTTCTTCTCATTTGATGGTCCCACACCTCTGCTCCTGGGCTGCAAAATCAATCACTCTCTTCCTTTTGTCAAAAAACATCTATCTCCATATTTCCTAGCCTCATGGTTAGTCCTGATGGCAATTATTCACTATTGTGCCACCAGAGTCTTATCACCATTTCCTTTTGCCAGCCCGGTTCCAATGGCTTGGAAATCATTCAGTGGTGATTCTACCTCCCCTGGCCATCTAGAACTAGGCTCCCTCTTGAAAGCTTGTAAGTCAGTCACTTCTTGCTTTTATAGGCCCCCACATTTTGGGTAGCCAATGTCTATGCTGCCCATCGCAGTCAACAGTGTTTACCTAGGGGGTGGCAGTGATCCTCGCTGTAAAGATTTGTTCCCTTTTTAGAGCTACTACAACCATAAGTATAGGTAAAGTTCATCAAATTGTACCAGGTTACTTACCCCCCCCACCTTCTTTCTTCTTCTACTTGGGTTCTGATTATCCAGCCATCGAAACCAGGTCAAGTGCATACTATCTGCAAGTATGGGTGTTCTTGTGCATCTCCTCTCATTTTGTATCAGCTGGACACTTCACTCTCCACATTAGTCCTCTGTGGCCATGTCACTGCTTCTGGGTCCAGGAATCCCTGGGTCTTGCTGTACTGCTGGTCATCCAGGTCTCCACCCAGGTTCATGGGGGGTCTATTGAATGTGGTTGGGCTTAGCTCGCAACTTAATTGCTGTTTTTTCCTCTTCTTCCCTTATCAGTGATCATCGTGGTCACTAGCCAGACCACATGCCTGCTCATGTATTCCCCTTGAGTCTCAGTCTTGGAAGGGGGTTTGCTTGGAGGGGTCTAGACCACTTGCCTTGATGTCTCCTGGGCGAACAGCTTATTTGTTCTTATAGTAATCAGTCAGACTGCCATTATTGTTTAGGATAATTCTTGCTGGTCTTTCTTTCACAAAGTACCTTCTGTTCTACTCGTCCTTTCCAGTGGAAATTTCCTACCTCAGTCAGTTCTGGTTGGGGTTCTGGATTCCACCTATGGTCTTCAGAAATGAAAAGGCTTCACAGGAAGCCTCTTTCATTGGGCAATTTCTAGACCCTTTTAAGGTATTCCAAGGAGTTATAGGTTGATGATGGACTTATAAGCTTTCTTAAGTGATGATTCTGGCTATTCCTTTCTCCCCCACTCAATTGTCTATTTTACAATGGTAAGAAAGGGAAACCAAGATTCAAAAGACAGCCAAGCATCTTAACACTATTCCCCTCTTTTACCCCTTAAAATGATGACTCAATCCCTTTATCCCAGAGCCCTGTTTTCCCAAGGTTGTGCGTACATCATCAATTACCTCCTCCCACTTAGCTCATGTGAACCTGCTTAATTGTTCTCCCATCTGCCTTGTTCTTCCATTCCCCTCCCCCTTCTTGTGTATTGCCCACCC
>NW_006408567.1:807803-827303 GCF_000296735.1 Chrysochloris asiatica
TGGGGAGTGAGAGGTCTGCAACCTTGTTCTTCTTCTTGAGCAGTGCTTTGCTTATCCTGGATCTCCTTCCTTTCCATATAAAGTTTCTAATTGTCTTTTCCATCTCCTTGAAGAATGTCTCTGGAATCTGGATTGGGATTGCATTATATGTGTAAATAGCTTTGGGTACTATTGACATTTTCACTATGTTGAGTCTTCCTATCCAGGAACATGGTATGGTCTTTCACTTTGTAAGTCTCTATTGTTTTCTTGTAGTAGTGTTTTGTAATTCTCTTTGTATAGGTCTTTTGTTTCTCTGGTTAAATTTATTCCTAAATATTTCATCCCTTGGGTGGCTATTGTAAATTATATTTCTTTTCTGATGTCTTTTTCAGTGCTGCCATTGTTACTACAGAGGAATCCAACAGATTTTTGTATGTTGATCTTATACCCTGCCACTTTGCCAAATCTTCCAATGCTGTCTTATAGCTTTTTCTCTGAGTCTTTGGGGTTTTCTATGTATAGGATCAGTCTTTAGTGTTTAATGTATAAAATCTGTTCTTCAGATGATCTCTAAATTCAGGTGGGATATATTCAAGGTCATATCTTGACTCCTGAGAACTTGCTTTCATTTTCTTCATCTTCAATTTGAATTTTCATAATTAGCAATTGATGGTTTGTTCCACAATCTGCCCCTGGCCTTGTTTTAACTGATGATATAGAACTTTTCCATTGTTTCTTTCTGCACATGTAGCCAAAGTGATTTCTGTGTATTCCATCTGGTGAAATCTTTTTGTAAAATCACCTCTTATAGTGTCTAAAGAAGGTATTTGAAATGAACAAATCATTGGTTTTGCAAAGTTCTATCATGCAATCTTCAGCATCATTTCTATCACCAAGACCATATTTTCAAACTACTGATCTTTCCTCTTTGTTCCCAACCTTTGCATTCATTCACCACTAGTGATCAATACATCTTGATTGCATGTTTGATCAATTTCAGATCGAAGAAGTTGGTAGAATTTCTTCTATTTCATCCTAACTGGCTTTAGTGGTTGGTGTGTAAATTTAAATAATAATGGTATTAACTGAGCTTCCCTGTTGGTGCATGAATATTATCCTATCACAGACAGCGTTGTGCCTCATGACTGATCTGGATATGTTCTTTTTGACAATGAAAGCAACACCATTCCTCCTAAATTTGTCATTCCCAGCATATTAAACCATGTGGTTGTCAGATTAAAAATGGCCAATTCCAGTCCATTTCCGCTCACTAATGCATAAGATGTCGATGTTTATGTGTTCCATTTCATTTTTTACTATTTCTAATTTCCCTAGATTCATACTTCATACATTCCATATTCCGACTATTAATGGATGTTTACACATTTTTTGTTTTGTTTTGTTTTGTTTTTATTTTGAGTTGTACCTCATCAGCAAATGAAGGTCCCATGGGCTTTACTCCATTTGCATCATTACAGTCAACTCTACTTTGAGGAGACAGCTCTTCTCCAGTTGCATTTGGAGTGGCTTCCAACCTGAGAAGCTCATTTTCCAGCACTATATCTGACAGTGTTTCTCTGCTATTCATAAGGTTTTCCATGACAAAATATTCAGAAGTAGCTTGTCACTCCTTCTTCCTAGTCTATCTTCATCTGGAAGCTCATCTGAAACCTGTCCACCATGGGAGACCCTGCTGGTATTTAAAATACCAATGAACTAGCTTCAAGAATCACAGCAACTCACAAGCCACAACAGTATGACAAACTGACAGATGAGTGGTGGAGAACTGAACTGAAGGAAGATTAATTTTTTTTTTCATTAAGGAAATTAGGGTAAATTGCTATAATTTTATTAACTTGACCTACACTCATGGAGGTAGTAGATTAAAATACCAACACAGAAGGTAGGAATCTTCATGTCATATATCAATGCTATATCCTCTGTATACAGAGTAGACAGGGATGGGCAACTTAGATATTTGTTACCAAAAAATGAGGGGGTGATAAATGCACAAAGTGACTGGCTTACAAAGTTTCAAGAGGCAGTTTAGTTTTAAGAGTGTGTGTGGGAAAGATAGAGTCCCCACTGAATAGTTTTCATCTTGTTTAGATAAGTCTGGTAAAAAGAGATGGGAATAAGATTCTTAAGATTCAATAGTGAGTAATTGTTATCATGACTAATTGCGACTATCACAATTGTAAAGGTAAAAGTTTTGTAGCAAAAATGGGGGAGTAGTTAATATTACAGTCCAGAAACAGAGGACCCTAGGATCATCAAGGGCGAAGAGCACAAGTGTGATGGGGGACCTTATCCAGAGAAGCAGCGACACTGGAGATGGAGGCAGAGATGGGAACATGGAGAGAGGGAGCAGCTGAGGACTGTAAATTCATGGAAAAAGAGGGTCTGAAAGCTGGTGACCAGGAAGCAGGCTTGTAGAATGTGACCTTTGGTGGTTTAAATTGTAATATATGACTGAGTATTTAAACAAACAAACAAACAAAAAAGCCAAAATGAATATATTGTTGTTATTCAGTGTCGTCGAGTCGGTTCCGACCCACAGCGACCCTGAACAGGGTTTCCGAGGCTATACATCTTTACGGGAGCAGAAAGCTTCATCTTTCTCCCACGGAACAGCTGGTAGTTTCGAACTGCTGACCTTGAGGTTCGCAGCCCGATTCATAATCACTATGCTACCAGAGCGCCTTTAAAATGAATATAGAGGAGTACTATTAAATGATGGTACGTACAGGGGATTATAATCATTGTAATGAAAACTGACGATCTGCCCTGTAAACCATTCACAATAAAAACTTGAAAAAACAAAACAAAACAAAAAGAATGTCTTATCAACTTTCAGACTTCTTGCATTTTTAGAGAATATAAGGTTAGATCAATTTTAATTAAGCAAAATAGAGAAAAATTGACTTTCCTGGGAGGCTCAGTTATCAAATAAGTATGAAAGAAGTTATTTTTATCCTAGTTGTCCCTTGAGATGAGGAACCTTGGTCATACATTGGTTATACACTTGGCTGCTGACTAAAAGGTCCATAGTTTGAATTTACCAGCCACTCAGTGAGAAAAATAGGTGGCAGTCTGCTTCTGTTTTTTGTTCTTGTTAAGTGCTGTCAAGTTGGTTCTGTCTCACAGAGACTCTGTATAAGGTTTCTAAGGAGTGGCTGGTGAACTTTAACCAACTTTAAAATGCAACACATTAACCCACAACATCACACCAGCTTTGAAAATCCCATGAAGCAGTTCTACTACATCCTACAGTATCTCAATAAGTCAAAATCAATTCAACACTCTTGTTTTTGGGTTTTTTTTTCTCTACTAAATCCCTAATAAGTATCTTGAGTCATTTTATACCTTTATTGTTTTAATTTCCAAATTTTCATTCTTTCGGTGGTGTATTTTTTGTGTAGACATTTCCTAAAAAAAATCTTAAATATCCCATACAAAATCAGTATTGTATGTGAAAAAATAATGCAAGGTATATATCCATTCTTTTAAATAATTTAACATTATTAAGAATCTGTAAACTATTTGCATAAAATCATTATATTTAAAACAATTACGTATTTAGTAAGGAAATCTCATTTAGACAGTACAGTAATACTATAACTTATTTGTATTCTTACTCTATATTTAAGAATGTATTAAAACATATTCTTAAGCATAACAAGTGGTAGCATTTTCTTCTATTTTTTTCACAACTTTCTTATGATTGTGAATATATATAGATACATTTTATATTTTTTCCAGAAACAATTTCAGACTGTGAATGAAAGCATAAACTGAATTACCAGTATCATGTCAATGAAATGTATCAAATTGAATGTCCATAATCTGTCAAGAAAGGATAGCTGGAGGCTCCATGCTTAACCACTTTATCTGTTAACCAAAAGGTCAAAGGTTCAAACCCATCAGTCACTCCATTTACAAAAGATAAGATAGTAAAGATTATAGCCTCAGAAAACCTATAGACAATTCTAGAGTTAGTATGAGTTAGGATACATTTTATGGCAAAAGGTTTGGTTTCATTTTTTGAGGATCTGTAAGGTCTTCTATGACAAATTGAAATGTCATTCAGTTTCAGCAAAAGAGACATACACATTAATAGTAACTAATATGAATTGTTGTTGTTGTTAAGTGCTTTTAATAGGTTCCTACTCATAGTGTCCTTATACAGATTTTCCAAGGATTAGTGTGTGAGTTTGAACTGTCAACTTTGTGATTCAAACCAACTTTTAGGTCCAGTGCTTTACCCCACAGTGCTACACCAGGACACATAAACCTAAATTTTATGATATAGTGAATATATTTCATGATAATTAAAATTCTTTCCACATGTATTTGGCTCAGTTGTGAGTCTTGACTTTTTTTCCTACATTTTTTTACATTGCCCAATACTCCATAATGTCTATGCATTGTGAAAGTCTTTATGGTTATGTACAAAAATTCAAGCACCATGTAAAAGATGACAGAAGGAATGGAAAAACTTCTACTAGATTTTGATGCTTTTAAAATGATACCTTTCCTTTTGTTCTACTAATGTAAAAACTTATTATGAGTCAGGTATCTTTCTGCTGTTGTATATAATAATTTAATCACAATGTGAGTAGTTATTAAAATCTTCATTTTCAATTCAAAGATAGTTTGAAATGAAAAATATTAGCTGTTGACCCCAACATGAGACACCAAGCAGTATTTTGGACTCTTTGTGACTTCTATGCTAATATGGTTTTAATATATTACTTTTAGAGACCAACACTCATCTATCAGTTTATTGCACTGTGGTAATTTGTGTGTTACTGTGATGCTGGAAGATATGCCATTGGAATTTTAAATGCCATCAGGGTCATCCTTGCTGGACAGATTTCAGTGGAATTTCCAGACTAAGACAGACTAGGAAGGAGAGGTGGACTACTTCCAAATGTTTAGCTCCTATAAACCTTAGAATGTTGGCAGTGGTGGTTATGTGCCGTGGTGTTGGCTACCACTTACAGTGACCCTGCATAGGGTTTCTGAGGCTGTAAGTCTTTATGAAAGCAGAAAGCCTCATTTGTCTTCCATGAAATGTCTGGTAATTTTGAACTGCAGACCTAGAGGTTAGCAACCCGACTCATAACCACTACCGTACCAGAATATTGTCAGATATATTACCAAAAGATGAAAATATTATGGATATCAGCAGAACATTTTCTGATACAATACCAGAGATCAAATAACTTGAGCAGCTGGATTATATCCAAGAAGGTGGGGGGAATCTCAATAACCATCTGCAATATGCAGATAATGCAACCTTTCTTGCTGGAAATGAAGAGGACTTAACATACTGACTGATGAAGATTAAAGACTACATCCTTCAGTGTGGATTGCACTTCAATATAAAGAAAACAAATATCCTCACAATCGGACCAATAAATAAAATCATGATAAAAAGAGAAAAGATTGACGCTGTGAAAGAAATCCTTTTGTTAGGATCCATAACCAACACTCATGGAGGCAACAGTAAAAAAAACCAAGACCTCTTTAATGTTTCAAAGAGTGAAGATATCAGTTTGATGGGCTAAGCTATGATATTTTCAATGACCTCATAAGCATGTTTAAGACAGTAGAAGAAAGGATGCATTTGAATCATGGTGTTGGAGAAGAATATTGAAAGTACCATGAACTGCCAGAAGAGTAAACAAATCTGTGTTGAAAGGAGTGCAGTCAGAATGCTCCTTGAAAGTGAGGATGGTGAGACTTCTCTCATACTTGGCACATTTTATCAGCAGGTATAAGTCCCTAGAAAAAGGCATCATGCTTGTTCAAAGTAGAGGTTCAACAAAAGATAAGAAGACCGCCCCCCCATGGAGATAGATTGACAGTGTGAGCAACTATGGGTTCAAATATAACAACAATGGTAAGAAGGTTACAGGACTGGACAGTGTATCATTCTGTTGTGCATAAGTTTGGTAAAAATTGGAACTGACTCAGGCATCTAACAATAACAACAACAATAACATCAAAAACAATATTTAGTGAAACAATAAAATGTTTCAGAGGCAGGTTTAATTTCTTATCTCTAATTGAGTTCTTCCGGAATCTTTCATATGACATTTAATGTCATGGTCTTCCATATTAAAACGGTTTCATTGATTCCAGATAAAGAAAGTCAAGATGAATTGAAACTGCAAAATTAAAATTTAAGAAACTTTGTGGCTAACAAGTGCTAAACCCTGGTTCTAACAATATAATCCTGGATTACAAATGATATTTGTTTCAAAATATGTTCAAGTTTCTGGTAAAGCAGAGCAGGTGCATAAATTTCTTTAGAATTACTATATGGCAAGATATGGCTAGTAGTTTTTCAAAGATTTAAAAGCTATATATACAGGAAGTGAAAGTGATTGTGAGAAGACGTTGGCTCAACCATCCAAATTAAGAGCAAATTTGCATAGCATTAGTGTGCAAGCATGAGTTATCCCTGAAAATTGGACAATGGAAAGAAAGACCTTAGAAGATATGATGCATTGGATTATGGTTCTGGCAAAATATATTGAAAGTATCATGAACTGCCAGTACAATAAAAAAATATGTCTTGGAAGACATATAGTCAGAATGTTCCAGAGACATAAGATGGTGAGACTTCATCTCTCATACTTTGTGCATGTTGTCAGGAGAGAACAGTCTTTGGAGAAGGACATCATACTTTTTAAAGGGGAGGGTCCAGCGTAAAAGAGGAAGACCCCAATGAGATGACTGACATAGTGGCAGCTACAATGGACTAAAACATAATAACATGTATGAGGATGGCACTGGATCTAGCAGTGTTTCATTCTTTTGTGAGTAGGGTCCTATGAATTGGAGAAAACTTGACAGCACCTAACAATCCAAGCACTGACTAAAATGGTAATTCTGGGATGATAAAAATGCATGCATAAACATAGAAAACTATAGAATCTTAGGATAACAGAAGAACTTTTAGGACATCTATTCCAGGTGGGTTGTTTTTTTTTTGTTGTTGTTGTTCTACTGTTAAAGAGTATCAGAACCTGGATATCCTTTTCCAAATAAAAAATAATACATGGTTCTTTTCCTGGGGCTGTTTGTGTAAGGAGGGATGATATGCACATCTGGAAGTAAGATGGCTATCACAGCATGCTGTAGGAAACATCTTTTGGCACCAAATAATTCATATTAGCTCCTGAAGAAACTTTGTTCAGAACTGTATTTCGAAAGATAGTTTCCAATAATAATAATAATAATAAAAATGCACATGCAACTATCATATTTAAAGATAAACCAATAAAAATATATTATAACTGTATATATTACATACTCAACTTAAAGTCCTGGTGTGATTCTGTAGGATAAGCACTGAACTGCAAAGTTGACAGTTAAAACTTTTCAGTTGCTCCTCAGAAACCATATACAGAGTCACTAGGAGTCAGAACCAACTCAATGATACTTAAAAACACAGTTAACCTAAACCCATGTTGTTTGAAATGATGATTCAAAAGTAACAAAGAACCTACCTCAGAATAAACAGTATTTGCATTAATTTAAAATAGGTTCTAACTCCTACATTTGTGTATGTTTTTTTGTTCCTAAATTATCTTCTAATTGTCTTCTTTTTTCTTTCTTTCATGGAATATAAACCTATGGGTGATGCTTTGTTTTATTTATGGATGAATTTGTTCATTCATTTATACAACAATTATTTTCTGGGAATCTTTAAAAAATAAAGTAAAACTCAATATGTTGTGATAGATATGGATGATCTAGATTATTCTATACAAGTTTTAAGGTAGCTGTGAAATAAATGTCTTTATTTAATTGGAGAAACTATACACTTCAACTGAGGTATTTATTCTTCGAAAATCATCTGTTTTCTTCAGGCAATATCTTTGATATCCCATGCAAGTAAAATTTCTCTAAAGGTAATACAGAAATGGCTGCAAGCCATTGACAGAGAACTTCCAGAGGTTCAAGCCAGATTAAGAAGAGGACATGGAACAAGGAATATCATTGCTGATGTCCAATGGATCTTGGCTGAAAGCAGAGAATACCAGATAGATGGTTTACCTAGGCTTTATTGATTACACAAAGGCTTTTGATTGTGTGGATCATGACAAGCAATGGGCAACATTGCAAAGTATGAGTATTCCAGAACACTTAATTGTACTCACGAGGAATCTGTACATGAACCAAGACGCAGTTGTTCAACAGAACATGGGAACACTGGATAGTTTAAAATTAAGAAAGGTATGTGACAGTGTGGTGCAATAAATATGGTGAAAGGTATATTCTTTCACCATACTTATTCAACTTGTATGCTGAGAAAATAATCCAAGAAGCTGGGTTCTGTGAAGAAAAACTTGGCATCAGGATTGGAGGAAGATCATTAACAACCTGCGATATGCAGATAATACAAGCTTGCTTACTGAAAGTGAAGAAGACTTAAAATACTTACTGATGAAGATCAAAGACCACAGCCTTCAGTATGGATTGCACCTCAATGTAAAGAAAACAAAAATCTTCACCACTGGACAAATAAACCACATTCTTATCAATGGAGAAAAGATTGAAGTTGTCAAGGATTTCATTCTATCAACACAAATAGAAGCAGCATTCAAGAAATCAAATGACATATTGCTTTAGGCAAATCTGCTGCCAAGACCTTTTTAAAGTGTTGAAGAGCAAAGATGTCAGCTTGAGGACTAAGGTGCGCCTCACCCAAGCCATGATATTTTCAGTAGCTTCATATACATGCGAATGTTGGACAGTGAATAAGGAAGATCATAGAAGAATTGATGCTTTTGAATTATGGTACTGGAGGAGAATATTGCAAATACCATAGGCTGCCAAAAGAACCAACAGATCTGTGTTGGAAGTGCAGCCAGAGCGCTCCTTGGAGGCCAGGATGGCCAAATTTCATCTCTCATACTTCAGACATATTGTCAGACAGGATTGGTTGCTAGAGAAGGATATTATGTTTGGTAAGGTGGAGGGTCAGAGAAAAGGAGGAAGACCCCCAGTGAGATGGATTGGCAAAATAGCAGCATCAATGGGCTCAAGTGTGGCAACAATTGTGAAGTTGGCCTAGGACTAGGCAGTGTTTCATTTTGTTTTGCATAGGGTCACTATGGGTTGATGCAGACTTGATGGCACCTAACAACAACATGGGCAAAACATTGAATGGTGCAGAAAGTATCAAAAGAATATGGAAGGAATACATAGAATCACTATAACGAAAAAAAATGGCAGATGTTCAACCATTTCTAGAGGTAGCGTATGATCAAAAGCCAATGATCCTGAAGGGAGAAGTCCAAGGTGCATTCAAGGCATTGGCAAAAAACAAGGAACCAGGAATTGATGGAATATAAATTGATATCTTTCAAGAAACTGATGTGGCACCGGAGACACTCTGGAGACATCTATGGTAAAAACTCTGAAAGACAGCTACCTGGCCAACTGACTTGAAGCTATCCATATCTATATATTTATGCCCAAAATAAAGAGTGGTGACCCAATGGAATGCAGAAATCATTGGACAATATTATTAATATTTTGCTAAAGATAATATGAAAAAAAGGTTGCAACCATACAGACAACAGAGAACTTCCATAGGTTCAAGGTAGATGCGGAAAAGGACATGAAATGAGGGATATTACTGCAGATATCAGATAGATCTTGGCTGTAAACAGAGAATACCAGAAAGATGTTTATCTGTGCTTCATTGACTGTGCAAAGACTTTCAGTTGTATGGATTATGACATCTTATGGAAAACATTGTAGAGACTGAGTATTCTGGAATACTTAATTGTACTCATCAGGAACCTATACATAGACCAAGAGGCAGTTATTTGAACAGAATAATGGAACAACGAATGGCTATATTAGGAAAGGTGTGTGCCAGGGTTATTTTCTTTCACCATACTGATTCAATCTGTATGTTGAGCAAATAATTACAGAATCTGGATTATATGAAAAACATGGCATCAGGATTTGTGGAAAACTCATTAACAACTTGTGATATGCAGATCATAGAACCTTGCTTGCTGAATGTGAAGAGGACTTAAACTATTTACTGATGAAGATCAATGACTACAGCCTTTGGTATGGGTTGCACGTCAATGTAAATAAATA
Source organism: Chrysochloris asiatica (assembly GCF_000296735.1). Taxonomy (NCBI): domain Eukaryota; kingdom Metazoa; phylum Chordata; class Mammalia; order Afrosoricida; family Chrysochloridae; genus Chrysochloris; species Chrysochloris asiatica. The sequence continues at coordinate 817,923 of NW_006408567.1, forward strand.
AAAAATACACATAACTGGACCAGTAAATAACATCCATGTCTATGGAGAAAAAGATTGAAGTTGTTAAAGACTTCATTTTGCTCAAATCAACCGTCAACTTATGGAAGCAGCAATCAAGGAATCAAATGACATATTGCATTAGGCACATCTGCTGTCCAAGACCTCTTTAAAGTGCTGAAAAGCAGAAGTGTCATTGTGAAGACTATTGTGTGCCTGACCCATGCCATGATATTTTCATTAATCTCATATACATGTGAAAGTTGGACAGTGAATAGGAAGACCTTAGAAAAATTGATGCGTTTGAGTTATGGTGTTGGATGAGAATATTAAGGGTTCTATGGACTGTCAAAAAAAAAACCCAAAACTGATCTGTTTTGGTATTAAGTTCCACTGGAGTGCTCCTTGAAAGCCAGAATATCCAGACTTCGTGTCTTATACTATGGACATTTCATCAGGAGAGTCCAATGGTAAAGGATATAATGTTTGGTAAAGTGGTGGGTCAGAGAATAAGAGGAAGACCCCCAGCTAGATGGATTGGCACATTGACCACACCAATGGGCTCAATTGCAGCAATGATTATGAGGTTGACACAGGACTGGGTAGTATTTCTTTCTATTGTGCAAAGGGTTTCTATGAGCCTGTACTGACTTGATGGTACCTAATAACAACAGTAAATCATTCTTCAAGATTGCAAGATCTATTCTCAGAGAATTTTGTTGGGAAGCCTTACCCCATCCACACTTCAGTGTTCCCCAGACTCAAAGATCATTTAAAGTGAACACAATTTGTGAACCTCAAGGATGCCAAAACTGAATGGATATAAATTGAAGAGCATAGAATTATTCTGGGAATGATTGTTATTATTTTTGTTAGATGCTTTTGATTAGGTTCTGACTGACCTCATGCATACCATAATGAAACACTGCCCCATCTTATGCTGTCTTCAGCAATAATTTTTATTTAAGCTCATTGTTGCAGTCACTGTGTCAGTTCACCTCATTGGGGGTCATCCTCTTTTATGATGACCCTCTATTTTACCAAATATGATGTCCATTTTTAGGGACTGTTCTCCTCTGAAAACATATCTAAAGTACATGAAATGAAGTTTTGCCATCTCCCTTTTAATGAGCACTTTGGGTGTTCTTCTAAGGCTAATTTGTTTGTTTTTCTGGACGTCCATAGTACTTTTTACATTCTTCCCCAATACCATAATTAAAATTCTTCTCATGTCTTCTGTATTCATTGTCCAAGTTTGACATATATATGAGATGACTGAAAATACCATGACTTGAGTCAGTTATACCTTAGTCCTAAAAGTAGCATCTTTGTCTTTATTAGTATAAAGATGTCTTTTATAGCACAATGCAATATGTCATTTGATTTCTTGACTGTAGCTTTCATAAATATTGATTTTAGATCCCAGTAAACTGAAATCCTTGAAAACTTCAATCTTTTCTTTATTTACCATGATGTTGTCCATTGGTCCAGATATGAGGATGTGTTACTTTGTCATGTATAAATAACACCATGAACTACTCAGCAATGAAGTATTTTTATTCCTGAAAAAAATATTCTAATCCTTTAAATAACTAGAATGGACCTCATAATTCCAACTAACACTGTGTCTTCCTTTTTTAGAAGTTAATGCTTATAGGAGATGCTATCAAAAGGTTGGTGGGTGTGGTGCCTTGAATTTACTTGATATGACTTTTCCACCCAAAGTCTTCTTAATTACCAAGAGACTGGATGGGACCATGCAAGCAATGTAAACAGGACTCTAAGGCTGGGATTGGTTAGTTTTGCCCTCAAGCTATGTTTAAAGGAGCTTTTCAGAGGCAGAGACAGAAGATCTCAGGACCAACTAGAAGGAAATGTCTGAATGGAGCATGGCAAGGATGATGGCAGAGGCAATGGCAGTGGCAACAGGAGAGGCAGTGGCAGGGAGAGACAGAGAAGCTTCAGGCTGTAAGTCTATGTATTGAGTAAAGCTGAATGCCAAAACGCAGGAGGTTGGCTTGAAGAAAGTGTCCTTCAGGCATTCACACACTGGCTAAAATAATTTTGTAACATGTGATAGAGCAGGCCAGAGGCCAAGTGACCACACGGCTAAGACAAGAGTGAAGGGTGCCTGACCGGAGAACTGCTGCTTCCTGAGTTGGTTTTGATCCTGAATTGTGCCTTGTTCACATCCCTAATAAGCCCATAATTGTGAGTATTGTTATGAGTTCTGTGTGGCCATTGCAATGGATTATCAAAACCAGATGTGAAGCAGAGAGTGCTATGGTTGGTGTTAGAACAGGGTAAAGAAGGTTGTAGGGTGGAAGCATAGCTAACCTCTGCTTCATAGGAATCAGCTTTGGCTTGTTTGATTCTCTTTCTCCCTTGGTGAAGCCAGGGGAATTCAGGCATGGCTCCCACATGGTTATTGCAGTGTGTAAATGGAATTAAAAGATAATGGAGTTTTATCATGGACTTTTTGAAATCTCCTCTTTTGTATATATACATTGTTGCTTTTCTTGTCAGTTGTCCTCAAGTCAATTCTGACTTGTTGTTAAACCAGGTGTGCAGAATATAAAACCATCTGGTTTTCAGTATTCAGAAAATCAAGTTGACTCAGGCCTATCTTCTGAGTCAAGTATGGGTAGATTTGAACTGCCAACCTTTCAGTTAGTAGTTGAGCATTTAACTACTAGCACCATCAATCCACCAATGCATAACTACTAGCACCATCAATCCACCATACGTACTAAGAATGTTATTTTAGATGTGACACTGTAGGATAAGTACTGGACTTCTAACTGCAAGGTCATTGGATGAGACTAGCCAGTGTTTCCTCAGGAACCCTATACAGGATTACCATAAGTCAGACTAGACTCCATGACACCTAACAACAGTCTACATCATCTTCCTTCAGAAGATGCTATGAGAACTGAAATTTTGATGTCTTTCCATGTGTTTTTTTTGTTGTTGTTTTGTTTCTTATTTGTTTGTTTTGAGTTCAGTAGTAACTGAAGAGATTCTGAAATAGCTCTGGGGAGGAGCAAGGTAGAAGAAAGGGGAAGTTACCTGGGGACTCTTGGGCCCAGAGTCAGTGACATAGCCACAGAGGATTAAAGTGGAGAGTGAAGTGTCCAGCTGATAAGAAGAGAGGGCATATGCACAAGAACACCCACACTTGCAGATAATACCCACGTGACCTGGCTTCAATGACTGGATGATCAGAGCTCAACTAGAAGAAGAAAGAAGAGGAAAAAAAAAGTAATTGGATAAAATTTGATGAACTTGACCTGCACTTACAGATGCAGTAGCTCAAAAGAGGGAACAAATCTTTACAGTGAGGATCATCCCCACCGCCCTCCCCCATACACAGAGTAGACAGGGATGAGCAACTTGGACATTAGCTACCCAAAATGTGGAGGGCCAGAGGAGAGCTACAAAGGCAAGAAGTGACTATCTTACAAGCTTTCAAGAGGGAGCCTAGATCCAGAGGTCACAGAGAAAGGTAGAATCTCCATTGAGTAGTATCCAATCTGTCTGGGCATGGCTGATGAAAGGAGATGGGGATAGGTATCTTGTGGTACAATAGTGAATAATTATTATCAGGACTGACTGTGAGGGTTAGAAATGTAAAGGCAGACATTTTGTAGCAAAAGGAGGGGAGTGACTGACTTTGCAGTCCAGCAGTGGAGGTCCCTGGGACCATCAAGCGAGAGGAGTGGAGGGCAGGACTCTACCCAGAGAAACAATGATGCCAGAGATGGAAACAGAGATGATGACATGGATAGATGGAGCAACTGGGGACTCTAGACCCAGAGAGGGAGAGGGGCTGTGTGCTGATGACCAGGGGGCAGGCTTGAAGGGTATACCCTTTCGTTGGTTGATGATACATGGAGGGGATTGTAACCATAACAATGAAACGATATATGATAGGATGAATGTAAAGCTAATGTTCTTCCATGTAAACTATCACATAACTCACAATAAAACATTAAAAAAAAAAAAAGAGTGGGAAAGTTTTCAATGGGTGGCAAGGTAGCCCTGCAGAGACTCTAGCACTTGGTGGAAGGAGTTGACAAACCATTGTATAGTTTCAGTTGTTGTTGGGGACTCCATGCCTATGGGTCTTCTGCTACTTTACTTCAAACATAGTTACTACTACTACTACTACTACTACTACTACTACTACTACTACTACTATGATTGCTGTACCTTTCAGTGAAGAAGATGCTGACTGTATGGGTTGCTTTTCAAGATGGGAGTCCTGGTTTGCTGCTGTGGGATAATGCGCTGGACTACAAAATTGGTTTGAAGTGCTCAGCAGTCTAGCTCACCAACCACACCTCAGAAACCCTATGCAGGGTCACTATGGGTTGGAACTGACTCGAAGGCACTTAATAACAACAACAACAACATTCTAAGATGGGTTTTGAGCTTTGTAGAGGTTCACTTGAGACCACAATGTGAATTTAGATTTCAGGTATTTTCTTGTGCTAATCTATGTCTGCATTAACATGAGTAGTCTAGGACTCAACCCTAAGATTTTGGATATTTAACCACCAAAATTGTTATTGCTCTTAAGTGCCACATCAAGTAAGTTCTGATCCATAGCAATCTTGTATAGGATTTTAACATCTGACCTTATGGTTATCAGTCCTGTGCTTATCCTACAGTGTCACATCAGAACTCCAAAATAATAACTATTTTGTATTATTCTAGAATACTAGAATAGAAGACCAGATTGTGATACAAAAAATACAATCTCAAGTCCCCAAGGACTTTCTAGACTTTACAAAGAATGGGAGATTCACAAAGTTGAAGGACAAAACCTGATTCAACAACAGTTTTTCCCCTTCCTTTCATCATGACTATATGGTGTTGTAAAAGAATATTAAAAGAACCATATACTTCCAGAAGAGCAGACAAATCAGTGTTGAAAAAAGTACAGCCAGAATAATCCTTAAAAGCCAGGAAAGTGAGATTCCATTTCTCCTGTTTTTAATATGGTATATCAGGAGGGATAACTCCCTGGAAATGGACATTATGCTTGGTAAAGCAGAGGGGCAGTGAAAAAGAAGACCCCAAACAAGATGGATTGGAATAGTGACTGCAACAGTGGGCTCAAACATAATAATTGTAAGGATAGAGCATGAGTCAGGACCCAATCAAAGGCACCTAAATAAACAAAAAGTTGGACTTTAAGAATTTCTTCAAAGAGTTTAACCTCCGACAGAAGGAGATAAAATGAGGCTAGCCCATTTTAGCCCTAAGCCTGGTAAAAAGACAAACTATATTTTAATATATAATTTCTTTGGAGTGAGGAAAAGGGAAAGAATAGGTGTACCTTCACCTTCATTCAGATCTAGTGTGAGGATCTCCAGTGGGATGTCTCAGAGAACTTGAGATATGATCATTAAAACTTATAGACTTTGTCAACTGGTATTAGTTTTTACCTAAAAAACAAAAAAAAAAAACTTTAATGGATGAGAGACAGAGTGGACAGCAGTTGATGGATGAATCAGAGTCAGATACTCTCAAGTACACCACAACTCTCAGAGACCCTATCCACAACAGAAGGAAACGTTGCCTGGTTATGCACCATCCTCATAATTGTTATGTTGAGCCCATTGTTGCAAATATTGTGTCAATCCATTTCATTAGGTTTCTTCCTCCCTCCAATTTACCAGGCATGATGTCCTTCTCCAGCAACTGTTCTCTCCTGATAACATGTCCAAAGTACATGAGATGAAGTCTATCCACCCTCACTTATAAGGTGTATTCTGGATATACTTCTCTCAAAACAGATCTGTTCATTCTTCTAATAATCCATGTTATATTCAATATCCTTTGACAACACCACAATTCAAATACACTGATTCTTCTCTGACATTCTTTATTCATCATCCAGCTTTTATGCAGCTTTCACAAGTTTATAAAGTGATTGATAATACCATGGTTTGGGTCTTCAAGGGGACAGCTTTGATTTAGACACTTTAAAGAGGTCTTTTGCAGCAGATTTGCACAATGCAATACATCATTTGATTTATTGAATTCTTTTTATTTAAACACTAAATGTGGACCAAAAAAGATAAAATCCTTGACAACATCAATCTTTTCTTCAATATGATGATGTTGTGTATTGGTCCAGATGAAAGGACTTTTGTTTTCTTCACACTGAGGTACAATTCATGCTGAAGACTAGTCTTTTTATCTTTGATCTTTACCTTAAATTTAAGTGCCTTAGATTCTCTTCTCTTTCAGTAAGCAAGGTAGAGTCATTTGCATATGTTGATTTTGTTAAGTGCTGTTGAGAGTCAGTATCTACTCATAGAGAATTAAACACTGCCCCATCTTGCAACAGCCTCACAATCTTTGCTCTACTAGAGTCCATTGCTGCTGTCACTGTGCTAATTCATTTCATTGGGGGTCTGCCTGTTTTTTGCTGACCCACCACTTTACCAGACTAGATGTCCTTCTCCAGGGACTGGTTCCTCCTGATAATATGTCCGACATATAAGAGATGAGGTCTCTCATGTAGTAGATTGTTAATGAGTCTTTCTCTAATCTTGATGCCATGTTCTTCTCAATATAGTCCATCTTCTCAGATTATTTGCTCAGCATACAACTTAAAAATATGGTAAAAGAATATAACTCTGACCCACACCTTTTCTGATCTCAAACCAGGAATTATCCCTTTGTTCTGTTTGAACGACTGCATCTTATTCGTTGTACAGGTTCCACATGAGCACAATTAAGTATCTTAAAATTCCTATTCCCCTTAATGTTATCCATAGTTTGTTATATTCCACACAGTCAAATGCCTTTGCATAATCAATAAAACATCATTTTGGTGTTTTCTGCTTTCAACCAAGAACCATATCATGTCAGCAATGATATTCCTAATTCTGTGTCCACTTCTGAATACAGCTTGAAATTCTGGCAACTTTTACTGGTGTACTGCTTCAAATGCTTTGTAATTACCATCAACAAAATTTTATTTATATACAGTATTAGTGATATTGTTCAATAACATTCACATTTTGTACAGTTCACCTTTCTTTTGAATGGATATAAATATGGTTTTTTTTTTCCAGTTTACTAGTCAGGTAGCTGTTTTCTTTTTTTTCTTTTTTTTGCATAGACTACACAGTGTTTCCAGCCCTGCATTAGTTTGTTGAAAATTTTCAAATAGTGTTCCATCATTTTCTGGAGGCTTGCATGTCACTAATGCCTTCAGTTTAGCTTGGACCTCTTTCTTCAATTTCATTGTTTCTTGATCATATGCAACTTCCTAAAATGATTGAACATCAACAATTATTTTGGTACGGTGATTCTGTATTCTTTCCATCTTCTGTAGATACTTCCTGCATCATGCAATATTTTCCCCATGGAGATATTCGATACTGCAACTCAAGGCTTGAATACATTCTTCAGTTCTTCCAGCTTGAGAAATGCTTGGTTTGTTCTTCCTTTTCTAACTCCAGGCTTTTACGCATTTCATTACAACACTTTACTTTCTCTTTATGTGCTGTCCTTTGAAATTTTTGTTCAATTTCTTTACTTCAAAATTTCTTGCATTCATATTAGCCACACTACATCCAAGAGCAACTTTCAAAGTCTCATCTGGCATTCACTTTGGTCTTAATTTTCTTTCCTATCTTTTTTTTTTTTTTTTTTAAGTTTTTGTTGTGAGGTTTACATGGGAGAACAACAGCTTTACACTCATCCTAGCGTATTTTGTTTCATTGCAATGATTACATTTCCCTCCATGTAACATCAAATAACCAGAGGGTACATCACACATCCCACCCCCTGGAAACCAGCAAAAACACTTTTCCTTCCCTGAGCCCAGTGTCCCCAGCTGCTCCATCTGTCCATGTCATTGTCTCTGTCTCCATCCCTGGCATCACTGCTTCTCTGGGTAGGGTCCCGCTCTCCATTCTTCTCACTTGAGGGTCCAATGGACTTCTGCTCCTGGGATGCAGAATCAATCACTCTCATCTTTTTGTCAAAAACCATCTACTTCTATATTTCCTATCCTCACAGTCAGTCCTAATGGCAACTATTCACTATTGTACCACAAGAGACTTATCCCTAGTTCCTTTCGCCAGTGCAGTGCCAACCAATTGGAAATCACAGTAGTGATTCTATCTTCCCCACACCATCTGTAAATAGGCTCCCTCTTGAAAGCTTGTAAGCCCGTTGCTTCTTGCCTTTATAGACAATGACCATTTGGGGTTGTTGTTGTTCTTAGGTGCCAACAAGTTGGTACCAACCCATAGCTACCTTATGCACAGCAGAACGAAACACTTGAGTCCATCGATGCTGCCACTTGGCCAATCCATCTGGATGGGGGTCTTCCTCTTTTTCTTGGACCCTCCACTTTACTAAACATGATGCCCTTCTCCAGCGACTGGTCCCTCCTGACAATATGTAGAAAGTATTAGAGATGACATTTGGCCATCTTGGCATCCAAGGAGCACTCTAGCTGCACTTCTTCCAAAACGGATCTATTGGTTCTTTTGGCAGCCCATGGCACTTTCAATATTGTCCTCCAACACCATAACTCAAACGCATCAATTATTTTACAGTCTTCCTTATTCACTGTCCAGCTTTCACATGCATATGAGGTTATTGAAAATACCATGGCTTGGGTCAGGTGCACCTTAGTCCTCAAACTGACATATTGCTCTTCAACACTTTATAAAGTTCTTGTGCACCAGATTTGCCTAATGAAATACTTTGTATGATTTCTTGACTGTTGCTTTCTTGAGTGTTGATAGTTGATCCAGGAAGAAGGTAGTCCTTGAGAACGTCAATGTTTTCTCCGTGGATAAGAATGCTGTTTATTGGTCCAGTGGTGAGGATTTTTCTTTTCTTTACATTGAGATGTAATTCATACCAAAGGCTGTGCCTTTTAACTTCATCAATAAACGTTTAAGTCCTCTTCACTTTCAGCAAGCAAGGTTGTATCATCTGCATATTGCAGGTTGTTAATGAGTCTTCCTCCAACCCTGATGCCATGTTTTTCTTCATAGAAGTCAGCTTTTCGGACTATTGGCTCAGCATACAGGTTGAATAAGTATGGTGAAAGAATACAATCTAGTCGCACACCTTTTTAAATTTTAAAACATTCATTGTTCCCATGTTCTGTTTGAACAACTGAATCTTTGTCCAGGTACAGATTCCTCCTGAGTACAATTAAGTGTTCTGGAATACTCATACTTCACAATGTTGTCCATAGCTTGTTATGATCCACAGAATCGAAAGCCTTTGTGTAGTCAATAAAGCACAGGTAAACATCTTTCTGAAATCCTCTGCTTTCAGCCAATACCCATCGTACATCAGCAATGATATCCCTCATTCCACGGCCTCTTCTGAATC
>NW_006408567.1:828696-831129 GCF_000296735.1 Chrysochloris asiatica
ATCATGCCCTACTCTGTTTGAGGAGGCATCTCTTTCCCAGTCGCATTTTGAGTGCCTTCCAACTGAAGGTGCTCATTTTCCTGCACTATATATGATAGTGTTTCTCTGCTATTCATAAAGTTTTCAGTGACTAAATGTTCGGAAGTAATTTGTCACTCTTTCTTCCTAGTCTGTCTTCATCTGAAACCTCTCCACTTAGGTGACACTGTTGGTATTTAAAATACCGGTGGCATAGCTTACAGAATCACAGTTACTCACAAGCCACCACAGTACAACAAAGCCCGCAGTGCAACAAACTCTAATTTGCCTATCCCTGTCAACCCTGTGTACCAAGGGGGTGGCAGTGATCCTCAATGTAAAGATTTGTTCCCTCTCTGAGCTGCTGCATCCATAAGTATAGGTAAAGTTCATCAAATTGTAGTAGGTTACTCTTTTTTCCTCCTCTTCTTTCTTCTTCTAGTCGATTTCTGATCATCCAGCCATCAAAGAGAGGTCAAGTGAGTACTATCTGTAAGTATGGGTGTTCTTGTGCATCTCTCCTCACTTCATATCAGCTGGACCCTTCACTCTCTGCTTTAGTCCTCTGTGACCATGTCACTGCCTCTGGCCCAGAAGTCTCCAGGTCTTACCATATTGTTCGACATCCAGGTCTCCACCCAGGGTTCACAGGGGTCTATTGAATGTGCTCAGGCTTAGCTCACAACTTCAATGCTTTTTATTCCCCCTCTTCCCCTTATAGGTGTCCAACGTGCTCACCAGCCAGACCATATGCCTGCTCATGTATTATTACCCTTGAGCCTCATACTAGGAAGAGGTTTTCTTTGAGGGGTTTAGACCTCTTGTCTTTATGGCTCCCAGGAGAACAACTTACTTGTAATTGTAGTAATCAATCAGATTGCCTTATTATTTTGGATTTACTGCTGCTCTTGCTTTTATGAAGTATCTTCTGTTCTTCTAGCCGCTCTAGGCTGGTCTACTCCTCCTTTCCAGTGGAAATTTTCTATGTCAGTTGGCTCTGGAATGGGGTTCTGGATTCCACCTATGGTCTTCTGAAATGTAAAAGCTCCACAGGAAGCCTCTTTCACTGGGTAACTACTAGACCCCTTTAAGGTATTCCAATCAGTTATAGGCTGATGACGGACTACAAGCTTTCTTTAGTGATGATTCTGGCTATTCCTTTCTCCCCCACTCAAGCATCTATTTTACAGTGATAGGCAAGTGAAACCAAGATTCAAAAGACAGTCAAGCATCTTAACACTATTCCCCTCTTTTACCCCTTCAAACCATGCTTCAAACCCTTTATCCCAGTTGTTCCAATGGTGTGCATACATCATCATTTACCTCTGTCCCACTTAGCTCATGAGAACCTGCCTAACTGTTCTCCCATCAACCTTGTTCTTCCATTCCTCTCTCCCTTCTTGTGTCTTGCCCCCCATCACACACACAACCAAACTATCCTGTGTCTATTGCTTACCCTGTGCTCAATCTTCCGCTCCCTCCCTCCCCTCCTGTCAAATCTCATATTTCCTAGTGATCAGCAAATACGTATATATAATAATTTTTCCCCTTTTAATGTGGATTCTTTTTCTTACTCTTTTAAAATAATGGTCTTATGCAGTATTTCTCCTTCTGTGATGGACTAATTTCACTCAGCATAATGTCCTCAAGGTTTGTCCATATTATGCGGTAATTTGCAGCTTCCTTGTTGTTCAAGGTAGCATAGTATTCCATTTTGTGTATGTACCAAAATGGAATTTGTGTGTGTTTGTTTAGCCATTTGTTAATCCAGTTTGTTTATCTATCAGTTGATGGGTACTAAGGCTGTTGGAGGAGAATATTGAAAGTGCCATGGGCTGCCAAAAGAACCATTAGATCCGTTTTGGAAGAACTGCAGCCAGAGTGCTCCTTAAAGGCCAAGATGTCCAAATTCGTCTCTCATAGTTTGGGCGTATAGTCAGGAGGGATCAGTCGCTGGAGAAAGATATCATGTTTGGCAAGGTGGAGGGTCAGAGAAAAAGAGGAAGACCTCCAACGACATGGATTGGCCAAGTGGCAGCATCGATGGACTCAAACATGGCAACAGTAGTGAGGTTGGCCCAGGATCGAGCAGTGTCATTTTGCTGTACATAAGGTTGCTATGGTCGGTACCGACTCGATGGCCCATAACAACAACAAGGCTGTCTCCATTTTTTTGCTATAGCACTGCTATGAACATTGGTGTGCATATATCTACTCCTGTTATGGCTCGTATTACTTGTGGGTAAATACCAAGTAGAGGATTGCTGGGTCATAAGGTATTTTATCTCCAACCTTCTGAAGAAGTGCCATATTGCTTTCCAGAGTGGTTGGACCATTTTGCAATCCCACCAACTATGTAGGAGGGTCCCAGTCTCTCCGCATCCTCACAAGCATTTATTGTCCTCTACTTTTTTT
>NW_006408567.1:832080-849247 GCF_000296735.1 Chrysochloris asiatica
GGTAGTGAGGTTGGCCCAGGATTGGACATTGTTTCGTTCTGCTGTGTATGGGGTTGCTATGAGTCGGTTCCGACTCAATGGCACCTGACAACAGCAACATCTCCATATAACATACATAGGTACTTTGTCAAAAATCAGTTGGCTGTATGTGGATGAGTTGATTTCTGGATTCTGGATTCTATTCCATTGATCAATGTATCTTTCATTGTACCAGTACCAGGCTGTTTTGACCACTGTAGTAGTGTAGCTGGTTTTGAAATGGGGAAGTGAGAGGCTTCCAACCTTGTTCTTCTTCTTGAGCAGTGCTTTGCTTATCCTGGATCTCCTTCTTTTCCATATAACGTTTGCAATTGTCTTTTCCATCTCTTTGAAGAATGTCGCTGGAATCTGGATTGGGATTGTATTATATGTGTAAATAGCTTTGGGTACTATCGACATTTTCACAATGTTCAGTCTTCCTATCCAGGAACATGGTATGGTCTTCCACTTTTGTAAATCTCTTTTGGTTTCTGGTAGTAGTATTTTACAAATCTCTTTGTATAGGACTTTTGTTTCTCTGGTTATGTTTATTCCTAAATATTTCATCCTTTGGGTGGCTATTGTAAATGGTATTTCTTTCCTAATGTCTTTTTCAGTGCTATCATTGATACTATAGAGTAATCCAACTGATTTTTGTATGTTGATCTTAAACCCTTTCACTTTGCTGAATCTTCCAATGATGGCTAGTATCTTTTTAACTGAATCTTTGGAGTTCTCTATCTATAGGATCATATCATCTGCAAATATAGAGAGTTTTATTTCCTCTTTGCCAACTTGGATGCCTTTAATTTCTCTTTCTTGCTGTATAGTGCTGGCTAATAATTTCAAAACAGTATTGAAAAGGACTGGTGACAAAGGGCATCCTTGTCTGGTGCCTGTTCGCAGAGGGAAAGCTTTCAGTTTCTCTCCATTGAGAGTGATGTAGGCTGTTGGCTTTGTATATATGTTCTTGATTATGTCGAGGAATTTCCCTTCAATTCCTACTTTATTGAGTGTTTTTATTAGGAATGGATGTTGGATTTTGTCAAATGCTTTTTCTGCATCAATTGATATGATCATGTGGCTCTTTTCCTTTTTTTCTATTTTATAGGATGGATTGCACTGATTGTTTTTCTAATGTTGAAGCATCCTTGCATCCCTTTTAAAACTCACTTAGTAATGATGTATTCTTTTTTGGATGTGCTGCTAGATTCTGTTGGCTAGGATTTTGTGGAGAATTTTTGCTTCAGTGTTCATGGGGGATATTGGTCTGTAGTTATCTTTCTTAGTGATGTCTTTCCTTGGTTTTGGTAAGAGGCTTATGCTTGCTTCATAAAAAGTATTAGGAAATTTCCTGTCCTTGTCTATATTTTGGAATAATTTGAGTACAATTGGTGACAGCTCTTCCCATAAATATTTGGTAGAACTCATCAGTGAAACCATCTGGGCCTGGACTTCTTTCGGTTGGGAGTTTTTTGATGACCTGAACAATTTCTTCTTTTGTTATGGGTCTGTTCAGATTTAATACTTCACTGTGTGTAAGTTTTGGTAGGTGGTGTTATTCTAAAAATGCATTTATCTATATAAGTTTTTAAATTTGGAGTGCAACTCTTCATAGTATTCTGTTATATCCTTTTGATTTTGTTTGTTCCGTTGTGACATCACCCGTGTGGTTTCTAATGCAAGTTATTTTTGTCTTCTCCCTCTTTGCTTTGGCTAGGTTTGCCAATGATTTTTCAATTTTATTAATCCTTTCAAAGAACCAGCTTCTTGTCCTGTTGATTCTTCTATAATTGTTCTGTTTTCCATCTCCTTTATTTCTGCTCTTATCTTTATTATTTCTTTTCTTTTAATGACTGTAGGCTCCCTCTGTTGGTCAGTTTCTAATTGTTGGAGATGCTGTGTTAATGTGTTTATTTTAATTCTTTCTTCTTTCTAGATGTGCATATTTATCACAATAAATTGTCCTCTCAGCACTGCTTTTACCATGTCCCAAAGATTTTGATATGTTTTGTTTTCATTCTCGTTTGTTTCTAGGAAATTTATGAATTCACGTTTAATTTCTTCTTTTACCAATTCACTTTTCAAGAAGGTGGTGTTCAGTTTCCATGTATTCAACTTTACTTCCTTAGTCTTCTTGTTGATTTCTAGTTTTATAGCATTGTGGTCTGAAAAGATGCTATGAAGTATTTTGATGTTTGTGAATTTATGGAGGCTTGCTTTGTGACCTAACACGTGGTCAATTCTGGAGGATATTCTACGTGCACTGGAGAAGAAAGTTTATTGTGCTGTTGTTGGGTTGAATGCTCTTTGTGTGTAAGGTGTGTCTCTTGCAAGCAGCATGTTGAAGAGTCTTGTTTTCTAATTTAATCTGCCACTCTATGTCTCTTCAGTGGTGCATTCAATTCACTGACAGTCAATGTAATTATCAGTAGGTATGAATTAATTGCTGCCATTATGTTAATATTTTGGTAGTGCTGTCTATTCCTTTTTTCTGCATGCCTACTTGGGCTGTTTGTATTTTTTGTGGTATTTCTTGTCAGTTTCTTCTTAGTTTCATGTTTGCTTGCTCTGCTTGGAATTTCATTTTCATGGTAAGTTGTTAAGTATGGACTTTCTTTGGGCTTACCTTAGAGTCTATTAACTTTTTTTCCATATTAGAGAATCTATTGTATACTATAATCTATCTGAACTCCTTGTCATTTGGGTCTCTGTTACTATATTTATCCCCTCTTTGACATTGATATTATTTAGATTTTAGGTTAACCTCCAGCTCTTTTGAGTTTTTTTTGTTGTTGTAGTTTTGCTCTTTTCTGAACTCTGCTATCTGTCCATTGAGTTCCAGGTGGTGTTGCCATGCCTGTCAATCTCTGGTTGCTGTCTGTTCTTGTTGGTTTTTAGTCCAAAGAACTCCCTTTAGGATGTTTTGAAGTGCTGGATTGGTTTTGACAAAATCTCTTAGATTCTGTTTATTTTAGAATGTTTTGATTACATCACCATATTTGATTGATAGTTTTGCTGGATAGACGATTCTTAGTTCGCAGTTGTATATATATATATATTTCCCCATTACCTCTTGCCTGTATCTTGCCTGCATGGTTTCTGCTGAGAAGTCAGAACTTAATCTGATTTGCTTGCCTTTGTGTGTTACACTTCTCTTTTCCTTGACCGCTTTTTGGATTCTCTCCTTTCTTTGATTTTGGAGAGCATGATTATTATATGTCTTGGTGACTTCCTTTTGGGGTATATCCTTCCTGGAGTACATTCAACTTCTTGAATCTTTCAAGATTTTAGGGAATGTATCTTCTCATCTTTCAAGATGTTAGGGAAATTTTCTTCCAGAAGCTCTTCAACTCTCTCTTCTGTTGACTTCTCTGATTCTTCCTGTTCTGGAATGCCAATAATTCTTAAATTGTCCCTCTTCATGTTATCCAGAATGAATCTTAGACTCTCTTCATATATATATATTTTTTTTTTATCCTTTTTTCTGCTTGCTCTTCCATCATAGCATTATGGAGTGATTTGTCTTCCAGCTTGTTAGTTCTGGCTTCCATCTCTTCTAGTCTACTCCTTTCCCCTTTCAGTATATTGTCCATTTCTGATATTTTATTATTAATCATCTGGACCTCTTTTAGCAGATTTTGAATTGTTTCAAATGCTGTATCAATCTTGTTTGATCACTCTTGCAGTACTTTCTTGACTTCTTCCTTGTTTTACTTCACTGTTTTCAGAGCACTTGAATTTGTTTCCATATCATTCTTCAGAATTCCTTCTCAGGAACATCTAAATCCTGCTCTTCCTCTTCTGGGGATCCTTTGTTTCCAGCACATTTGTCTCAGTTACTCTTTTCTGTGTTCGGACATGTTTTGAGATCTTTTCTTGTTGTTTTTTTTTGTCATTTCCAGTGGCTATGTGAGTTTATAATGCTTAAATGGATGTTTGTTGTTGTGTTATTAAGCTTACTGGGTGTATCCTGGTGGATATAATCAGGAGGTAGGCTTTCCTTTTCACATGTAATGCTTAGCAGCTGTTATTGGCTCTTTTCTCAATGGTGGAATATTATGGGGTGTGCTTTTAGCTTGGCTATATGGCCTCTATTGCTGACTCTTCTTGGGTAATGTAGGGAGAAAAAGCTCCCACCTCCAGGAAAAATTTCTGATCAAAAGGACCAAGAGCTGAAGCAATATAAAAGCAGAGACAAAACTACCTCTTTGAAATAAAAAGAAAACTGTGACCAACTTTACAGTCACCTTGCTACACAAGCAATGTGTGTGCACCATAGAAGCCACCAGCAGTGGATGGAGGAGTGTCTGCTTGTTCAGGCCACTACTCTAGACACCACCATAGAGGTGGCAGGTAGATATTGAGACGTTGATGGGAGAAAGATTGTCTACTATTTTTGTCTCTGAAGGTCAGCTAGGTATCTGCATGTACACAGCATAATTCTTGAGATACTTGAATCCTTTTAAGTTGGGGTATTACAAATTGTTCATATGGTTTGTCTGTCAGGCCTGACCAGGTTTTTCTTGTTATATAGACATGAGTAAAAATGACCCAGGCCATTGTGTTTTCAATAGCCTCATATGGAAGCGAAAGCTGGACAGTGAATAAGGAGGATAGTAGAAGAATTGATGCCTTTGAGTTGTGGTGTTGGAGGAGAATACTGAAAGTGCCATGGACTGCCAAAAGAACCAATAGATCTGTTTTGGAAGAAGTGCAGCCAGAGTGCTCCTTGGAGGCCAGGATGGCTAAGCTTCATCTCTCCTACTTTGGACATATTGTCCGGAGGAAACAGTCACTGGAGAAGGATGTCATGCTGGGTAGGGTGGAGGGTCAGAGAAAAAGAGGAAGACCCCCAACGAGATGGATCAGCCAGGTGGCATCATTGATGGACTCAAGTGTGGCAGCGGTAGTGAGGTTGGTCCAGGATCGAACATTGTTTCGTTCTGCTGTGCATGGGGTCACTATGAGTCGGTTCTGACTCGATGGCACCTGACAACAACAACAAAAGGAACACAAGTTAATTTTAGGACTGGGACCCACAGGCTGACGTCAGAAACAGCTGCCAAGGCTCAGCATTGGCCTTTTTTTTTTTTGGTGGGGAGGGCGGTGTGCACCCACCTACCTGAAGGTGTCCGGGCTGGGCAAAGAAGGCGGATAAGGAAGAAGAGGAAAAAATGTGTAGAATCCCCCACACTTCCTTTTGCAAATGTCACTGCCCCACTTTCAGAGCTGGTTCCCTATGCCCGCCTGGCTGTAGCCCTGCCCCCTGAACTCTGCCGGCAGGGTGGCTGCAGAAGGAGTCCTGTCTCCACCATTTCCTAACTCACAGTATTTGCCTTTGTATTGTGGTTTCTTCACTTACACATGCAAGAAACTGACACCCTGTATCTTATGTTAGATCCAGAGCTCTATTGGTGTTCCGTCAGCAGAGCTTCTCTGGGTTTTCAATCCTGTCCCCATGGACCCTTTCCTACCTTGCTGTGTCTGCTGCCCACCAAAACCAGAACCTCTTCCTATTCCTCTTTCCTGTCGTTTTAATGACTTTTTCTTTCTTAATGCACAATGTTCTTGATGCCATCTCACAACTGCTCTGATCTTTAGTCACTAGTGTTCAATGTGTCAAATCTGTTCTTAAAATAGTTTCTAAATTCAGGTGGGATATACTCAAGGTCATATTTTGGTTCTCATTAACTTTTTAAAATATTTTAAAACTTCAGTCTGAACTTGTGGCTGAGCAATCTGTGGTCTGTTCCACAGCCATCCCACCATCCTGTTTTGGCAGATGTTAGTGACTGTCTCCTTTGTTTTTCCCATATGTAGTCAATATGATTCCTGTGCATTTTCTCTGGCTAGGTCCATGTGTACAGTCAGCATTTATATTGTTGAAAAGGGTATTTGCAATGAATTAAGCCATTGGTCTTGCAAAATTTCATTATTCGACTTCCAGCATCAAATCTATTAGCAAGGACATATTTTCCTACTACTCGTCCCTCCTCTTTATTTCCTACTTTGCCTTCCAATCACTGTTAATTATCAGTGCATCTTGATAACATGTTTTACCATTTTCAGACTGAAGAAGTTGGTAGAATTCTTCAGTCTCTTCATTGTCTTTAATTGTTTGTGCTTATATTTGAATAGCAGTAATATGAACTTTCCTTCTTTGTAAATGTATGGATATTATCCTATAAAAGACATCATTATACTTCAAGATAGATTTTGAAAAGCTCTTTTTTGAGGATGAATGTGACACCATTCCTTTTTAATTTGTCTTTTTAGGTATAGTTAACAATATGATTATCCAATGCAAAATGGTCCATACTTTTCCATTTCAGCTTATTAATGCCTATGATGTTGATCTTTATGTGTTCTTTTTAAATTTTTATAACTTCCAATTTTCCTATATTCACACTTCAAACATTTCATATTCTGATTAATAATGGGCATTTGCAGCTATTTCTTTTCATTTTCAGTCATTCTTTATTAGCAAATGAAATTCCTGAAATTGTGTCCATCCACATTATTAAGATCTACTCTATTTGTGTGGAGTCCTGGTGTGGCACTGTAGGATAAGCGCACGACCATAAGGTCTGTTTGAATCACAAAGTTCATGGTTCAAACTCACCAGCCACTCCTCAGAAACCCTATACAGGGTCACTATTAGTCAGAACCGACTCGACTAAACAACAACAAGAATAACAACTCTATTTGTGAAGGCAACTTTCCCTCAGTTGTATTTTGAGTGCCTTCTAGTCTGAAAGGCACATTTCTGGCACTATATAAGAAAAATGTTCTCCTGTTATTAATAAGTTTTTTAATGACTTATCCCTCAGAAGTGAACTGGCTCTTCTTTCTCCCAATACCTCTCAATACTTCCAAACAAGTAATAAATAGCAAAGTGTGAACTCTATTTATTAGTGCTAAAAGTGTGTGTGTATGTGTATGGGTGTATATCTGTATTTAGGTGTATTTAAGAGGGGCAACTAAAGTGGCCAACAGATTAATGTAAAGAAGAATAAGAAATGCTGGCAGATATCCACAGACTTAGAGCGATATAGAGGAGGAATCAGAACAAGAAGTATCTATTACTTCAAGGGTGAATAAGAATGTGTTCAAAGAAAAAGATTCAATTTCAAACTCTTTCTAGATCTGAAGAAGTGTCACACTTTGCATTTCCTCCCCTCACTAGCTGCATGCCAACTATTATGAGGAAAAAAACCTAAGCTGCCAAGAATGAGTCACTGGTGGTCAATGTACAATTTTCTCCTTCCATGCAGGTGACAAGTTATCAATTCCCAGACAACACACCTTATGCACAAACACCACTCCTCTTTCAGTAGAGGCTTGTGTATTGAGCTAGGATGCTCAACAATTTTCAGTAGAGCTTCCAGACTAAAACAGAGCCCTAGAGAACACAATCATCCATCATAGAGATGGTGTACAATTGGTCAGGATTTGGTTGCATTTTACATGCAGTCAGCATGAGTCAGTGACCTGCTCAAGGGTAGTTAAAATAACAAAGTAGAATTTCAAATAGCAAAAAAGGCAAAATGACTCTTTCACTTGACTTTGGCTATGGCTTCCCTCTCAGCAGATGGCCTGAACAAGAAGACTAGGATAAGTTCTGTTTTTAATTCAATTGAAATTATATTATTACATGGGACCAGGCATGTTAATACCAATTATTAACCAATAGCAATTGGAGAAACTTTTCTTTACACTAGAGTTATCAGAAAATCTACATGAGTTTTCTTCTCATATCAGGAAGTGAAAAAAACTAAAGAAATATAAAGGGACAGTGAAATATATATATAGTGTGATGTTTTAGGATAAGAATTGAATGCTAACCACAAGGTCAGCATTTTAAACCCTCCAGCTGCTCAATGGAAATCCTATACAAGGTCATTGTGTATTACAACCAACTCGAGGGTACTTAAAAACAACGTATGTTTATTTAAACTTAACTGTTGCATCTAGCTAGAAGAAATCATCTCCCTATACACAAGGATACACTGCAGCTTCCTATGTGGATTTTAGCTCAAAAAAATTAAGAAAAGGATTCTTAATGAAATTCTAATTCTAATTCTAAGTGAGACAGGTAGCATCTGTATTAATTTGTAAAATATTTGATATTTTTTTATTCCTCACTATCCTCAATTTAAAAAGTTACTGTTTTTAAAGAATTTTCAGCATCTATGTTACATAATTATTTAAATTTCATTAATTAAAAAAATTTGTTCCAGAAACTTACAAATCCCTTTAATTAGTGTACAGAATAGCTTTAGAAAATTAAATGTAGCAAAGAAAGTGGTGAGATTATCCTTAGTTACACGAGCTTTAGTCAATTACTTAACATTTTTTGTGCTGTTTTGTCATCATTAAAATCAGATAATAAAATCTAACTAATTAGATTGCAATGACTATTCAATGAGTTTATATATCAATATATAATGATACCAGATACAGAAAAAGTGTTGGAAGAATATTTGATAATACTATTTTTCTCATTATTTGCAATTCAGGGACCGCTATACACTGTATAAGAATAATTAGGGAAGCCTTCAAAAACTTGGTGGGAAAATTCCTTTATCTGAATTTCATTTTTCCATGAACATTTTGAATTCTCCTCAGATATATCATATAATGAAGAGTTAGTGCGTTGCTGTTATCTGAGTTGGTCTCAAGTTATCCCCAACACATGGTAGTTGTTGTTAAGTGCCATTGAGTTGATTTCTACCCATAGCGACCCTGTACATGGTTTCGGAGGAGCAGCTGGTGAGCTTGAACCAACTGATGGTAGCTTTATGTAAAATAGAGAAAAGCATTGCCTGTTTCAATAGCATCTTCAAAATTGCCAGTATTTTTCTTTCCATTATTGTAGATATTATGCCAATCAATTTCATCTAGGATCTCTTACACGCTTGCTGGACCCTTAATTCACCAGATGTTAAATCCACCTTGAGCAATTGATCCTTCTTGAAAATGTGTCAATGAATTGATTAAAACAATGTTTTGTTATGCCCCATAATGTTTCCAAATGTATATATCCAGAATTTTTTTCTAGACTGTCTCAGTCTGGAAACTCTGATGAAATCGGCCCACCATTGGGAGCAATACTGGTTTATGAAATAGCAGTGAGATAGCTTCCAGCAATCCAGCAACAAAGAAGGTTCCACAAGCCAAATTGACAGATAAACGGTGGAGTTTATGTTTACCATTGAGATACTTTTCTAACGAAATTTTTATGATATGAAGGTGAAAATGATGATTAAATGACTGCAATTATCATTATACTATACATATCAAGCCAGAATAAATTCCCTCTAGGTTTCATGTAAACAAAACAAGAATTACAGAACTATGAGAGTAATACAAATGAAAAATAAACAGGATATGTATATTAAGTGCCATCAGCAAAAAATTGTCTATTTAGTTTTAAAATGTAATGTAATAGAGACAAAAGTTTATTAGTGGTTGCCAGAAGGAAATAGAATGTGGAAAATGGGATATATTGCTTAAGGTTTACTGAGTTGCTGTTTAGGATGATGAAAAACATTTGGAAGGGGATAGTGGTGATGATTTCACAACTTGGTAAATACAATTAATATCACTAAATTGTGCATTAAAAAGTGAATAAATTGGCAAATCTTTTGTTACATATTTGCCACAATAACATTGCAAAAATGGAATGTAATATAAACACAGTGGATTAATTAATATTATGCAAACAGAACTCTAACAAATTTCAGAAAAAATATATCAAAATTACCCTTTAAAATTTTAATTTGAATTTTATCCTCCCTAGTTTATTTGTCTCCATGAAAAATGTTCCTTTTAATAATTCAGGGAGCCATAAAAAAAAAAAAAAAGAATAGTTAAAATGTACACTAGTTTTTTTTATTTTCAATACTTAAAGTTTTTATTTTTAAGATTTTCTTCTTTTATGTTAAAAACTAGAGTATGCATTTTGTTTGTTTCTTTTTTGATGAATGGATTTTTTTTCCAAATAATTCTATGCTACTAAACAATTTAATTCCTTAACATTGTGATATTAGCTATTCTTTTGATGGCTTGCCTAATTATTAAAGATTTGGATTATGCTTCACTTTGTTCCTTAATATAATACCTCTAACCTAATTTCTGAAGTGCATGGAAATATTCAAGATTCATAGAGCACTCATACTCTGTGATTATGTGTCTCATTGCTGAAATAGAGAAACAATTTAGGAATACTTGGTGTGGTGCTGTGGGTTAATGCACCAGACTGAAAAGCTGTTTGAACTGCAAGGTTGGCAGTTCAAACTCACCAGCTGCTCCTCAGAAATCCTCTACAGGGTCACTATGGGTCAGAATCGACTTGACGGCACTTAACAGCAACAATTATTATTATCCTAATGTGAATATATCAGATAAAAACTGGACTACTAACCATATTATCTGTGGTTCAAACCTACCAGCTGCTCCTTGGAAGCCCTACAGAGGGTTGCTGTAAATCGGACCTACTTGATGCCACTTCACAACATTGTAATAATCATATACGTGGATCATAGTGAAAACCTGATCTCATTACCTTTCCAAAATATTTTAGCTCTTTCACAGAAATCTTTTCATCATGAAGTCAGCTACAGGGTAACTTTAATGACTAGTTTTTTTTTTCCAGTCATTAAAGAGAATTCAAAAGTGGCATGTATGATTTCAGAATCCTCAATAAGCCTTGTTCTGTGATCACACAAGTGAATATTTGATAAATACAGAGAACAGAATTTATCACTATTCAGGACTAAATACAAAACTTCATGGTCAGTTTTTAAAATGTTATTTCACATGATTCTGCCAGTCTTTTCAAATATTTTAGAATTCTATAAAGTTCTCTCCTTGGTGTCTTTCTCCAGGATCCAATCATCGGCAAATAGAGTTTTACATCATCTTTGCCAATTTTAATGACTAATGAGGGGGGTTTGTTCTGAAAGGACTTGATTGCTTACCTTGATGGCTTCCCTACAAATAGCTTCCATTCCACAAATAGCTTCCATTCCACAAATAGGCTGCCATTTTTGTTGTGGTTTGTTTTCTTCTGCTGATCTTTCTTTCAAGAAGTATCTTCTGTTCCTCTAGTTGTTGTAGGCTGGTCTGTTTGTCCTTTCAAGTGGGAATGTCCCACCTCAGAAGATTCTGGATGGGGCTCAGGATTCTAGCTAAGGTTCTATAAACTACAAAGGCTCCGCAAGAAGCCTATTTCACTGAGCAAGTTGTAGAACCCCTTTTAGGTATTTCAATCAGTTATAAGCTGAAAATGGGTTTACAGGCTTTCTATAATCATGTTTCCTGATATTCCTTTCTATCCCACTCAAGTGTCTGTTTTACAATAGTAAGTGAGGGAAACCAATATCCATATGACAATCAAACATCTTAACATTATATCCCCTCTTTTATCTATTCAGACTATTCCTCAATCTCTATCACAGAGCCCTGTTGTTCCAAGGTTGAGCATACATCACTATTTA
The DNA here is from genome assembly GCF_000296735.1 of Chrysochloris asiatica. Lineage (NCBI taxonomy): Eukaryota > Metazoa > Chordata > Mammalia > Afrosoricida > Chrysochloridae > Chrysochloris > Chrysochloris asiatica. Next base: position 843,603 of record NW_006408567.1, read on the forward strand.
CCCCTGTCCTATTTAGCCCGTGCAAACCTATGTCAGTTTTCCAGAATCTACCCTGTTCTTCTACCCCCTCTTCTTGTATATTGCTCTCCCCAACAACTGAACTATGATGTGATTATCCCCTAACCTGTGCTCTACCGTCCCTTCCCTTCCACCATTGGTAACCAACAAAGAATGTTATTAATTTTTTTTTTTCTTTTAGTATGGGTATATTTCATTAAGCTTTTACAATAATGGTCTTATGCAATATTTGTCCTTTTGTGATTGATGAATTTCATTCAGCATAATGTCCTCAAGGTTCATCCATGTTATGTGGTGGTTTGCAGCTTCATTGTTGTTCTTCAAGGTATTAATAGATTTTTTGCTGAGTCTTTGGCATTTTCTGGGTATAGGATCCTATCATCTGCAGATAGAGTTTTGCATCTTCTTTGTCAATTTTAATGACTTTAATTCCCTTAGATTTCCAACATAATATTAAATTGGAGTGGTGATAAAGGGTACCTTTATCTGGTTCTTTCTGAACAGGGTAAGCTTTCAATTTCTCTTCATGTAAAGTGATGTTGGCTGTTGGGGTTTTTTTAATATGCTTTTAATTATGTTGAGGACATCCCCTTCAATTCCTAGTTTGTTGAGCATTTTAATTAGGAATGGATGTTGGATTTTGTCAAATGTCTTTTGTGCATCAATTAATGTGATCATGTGGTTCTTTCTCATTTTTAAAATTTATATGGTGTATTGCATTAATTGTTTTTCTAATATTGAACCATCCTTGCATCCCTGGTATGAATCACACTTGATCATGATGTATTATTTTTCTGATCAGTTGTTGAACTCTGTTAGCTAGGATTTTGTTGAAATTTTTTGCATCTATGTCCATGATGGATATTGGTCTATAATTTTCTTTTTAAAGTGATGTCCTTCCCTGGTTTTGGTATGAGGATTATGCTTGCTTCATAAAATATGTTAAAAAGTTTTCTATCCTTTTCTATATTTTGAAATAATTTGAGTAGAATTAGTGACAGATCTTCCCTGAATGTTTGGTAGAACTCACCAGTGAAGCCATCTGGATCTTGATTTTTTGTAGCTGGGAGTTTTTGATGACCTGATCAATTTCTTCTTTCGTTATAAGTCTGTCCTACTTCACTCTGTGTAAGTTTAGGTACTTTGTGTTTTTTCTAAAAAGGCATCCATCTCCTTTAGATTTTCAACTTTTGTGGAGTACAACTCTTCATTGTATTCTGTTATTATTATTTTATCTCCATTGTTTCTGTTGTGAGATTACCCATATGGTTTCTTATACGTATGATTTGTGCCTTATCCTTCTTTTCTTTTGTAAGATTTTCCAAAGGTTTGTAAATATTAAGTCTTTTGAAGAACGAGCATCTTGCCCTCTTGCTTTTTTCTATAGTTTTTCTGTTTTTTGTCTCAATTTTTTCTGCTCTAATCTTTATTACTTATTTTCTTCTGGTGACTATAGGTCTACTTTGTGGTCTGTTTCTAATTGTTGGGGATGTTGTATTAATGTTTTCATGTTGTTCTTCTTTTTGGATGTGTGCATTTATTGCAATAAATTGTTCTCTCAGCACTGTTTTTGTTGTGTCTCTTAGGTTTTGGTGTGTTGTGTTTCATTCTCATTTATTTCTAGGAATTTTGTAAATTCACCTTTTGTTTGTTCTACTACTAGCTTTTAAGCAGGGCATTTTTCAGTTTCCATGCATGTGACTTTATTTCCATTGTTGATTTTTAATATAATAGCATTGTGGTCTGAGAAGATGCTTTGTATTTTTCTGTTTGTAAATTTATGGAGGCTTGTTTTGCAGCCTAACACATAGTCTACCTGGAAAATGTTCCACGTGCACTAGAAGAGAATGTGTATTTTGCTGTTGTTGAATTGGATGCTCTGTACACATCTGTGAGGTCAATTTGGTTGATTGTGTTGTTTTGTTCCTCTGTGTCTTTGTTGAGTCTCTTTCTGTATGTTCTATCCTTTTTGGAAAGTATTAAAATCACCCATTATAATTCTAGATTTGTCTATTTCTTTCTTCAATTCTATTAGGATTTGCTTTTATATATTTGCAGGCTCTTTCATTGGAACCATAGTTATTTATTATTGTTATGTCATTTTGTTCAATTCACCTTTTAATCATGAGATAATACCCTTCTCTATCTCTTATGATGGTATTTTCTTTAAAGTTTATTTTATCAAAAATTAATATTGCCACTACTGCTTGTTTTTGATGGCAGATAGCTTGGTATGTTTTTATCCATCCTTCAACTTTTAATCTGTTTTTATCTTTATGTGTAAGATGTGTCTCTTGCAGACAGCACATTGAAATATATTGAAAGACCAAGATTTCTTATCAATTCTGCCACTCTTTGTCTCTTGTCTGGGTGCATTTAATCCATTAACATTCAGTATGAATTAACAATAGGTATGAATTAATTGCTGTCATTGTATTTGTTTATTTTTGTGGTACATTTTGTTTCTTTGTTCTGCATACCTTCCTATGCTGAATTCTTATTTTTTCTGCTTTTTTTCTTTTTGGTTTCTTCATAGTTTTAATATTCTCATTGTTCTTCTTAGATTCTCATTTTCTTGATATATTGTTAATATTAATTGTCTTTAAAGGTACCCTATATTTTAATAACATTTTCCTCTATTTAAAACAATCTATTTTATCCTGAACTCTATCTTACCTCCTCACTATCTGGATCTCTTCTTTCACATTGTAATTGTTTTGATCATTGACTAACATCACAGGTCTTATGAATTTATTCTTGTAGATTTTTTTTCTGTTCTGGACTCTTCCATCTGTTGACTGAGTTCCGGCTATTATTTCCACATATATCAATATCTGGTTGTTTTCTGTTCTTTTTAGTTCTCAATCCAAAGAACTCCTGTTAAGATGTTTTGAAACACTAGGTTGTCTTTGACAAAGTCTCTTAGCTTTGTTTATCATGGAATGTTTTGATCACACCACCATATTTGATTGACAGCTTGCTGAGTTGAGGATTCTTGGTAGGCACTTTTTTCTTTCAGTGTTTTTATATATTTCTCCCCATTGCCTTCTTGCCTGCATAGTTTCTACTGAAAGATCAGAGCTTAATCTTATTTGCTTGCATTTGTAAGTAACACTTATCTTTTCCCTAGATGCTTTTAGGATTCTCTCCTTGTCTTTGATTTTGGAGAGCTTGATTATGATTTGTCTTGGTGATTTTGTTTTTGGAATGATCCTTCCTTGGATTTGTTCTGCTTCTTCAATGATTATCTTCTCATCTTTCAAGATGCTACAGAAATTTTCTTCGGAAGCTCTTCCACTATCTCCTCTGTGGTCTTCAGTAATCCTTCCTTCCCAGGACTCCAATAATCCTCAGGTTTTTCCTCTTCATGTTATCACACATGAGTCTTAGATTTTCTTTTTCTTTTTTCTGCTTTCTCTTCTGTTTTAGCAATATTGAGAAATTTATATTCAGGCTCGCTGGTTCTGGCTGCCATTTCATAAATTCTACTTCTATGCCCTTTTAGTGTATTGTCCATTTCTGATATTTATTTGTAATTATTTGGGTCCCTTTTTAACAGGTTTTGAATAGCTTCTAATGCTATTCTTATCTTATTTGACTGTTTCTGTAGCACTTTACTGATTTCTTCCTTATTTTTCAACCTCTCTGTGGAATATTTAGATGCAGTTCAATATCATTCTGAATTCCTTATCTGGCACTTCCAAAACCTGCACTCCTTCCAATAGGAATTCTAGGTTTACCTTCAGTTCATTTTTTCAGCTATTCTTTCTTGTTTCTAGACACGAGCTGAGATTTTATTTTGCTTTTGGGGTATTTTCAATAATTAGACATATTTTCAATAATTGCATGAATTAATGTTAGTGTATTCTTAACTTTCTTATGGCCCCATGTTAGATTTGATCAGGAGCTGAGCTTCCCTTTCCACTTCTCTTGTTACTCAACTCAGAATAATTTTAAGAAGTGTTATCTATATACTCTGTTCTGGTGTATAATAGCTGGCATTGGCTGCTGCCTAGATGATGGGATTTTATAGCGTACAATTGTAACTTGGTTATATGATTGCAATTGCTGTCTCTCGTTGGGTAACACAGGGAAAGAAAGAGCCTCCCCTAGGTAAAAGGGAGACCAAAACAAAACAACAAAACAAAACGAAAAAACCAGATTGGACAGTAAAGTCTATAATCACCACAAAAGGAAAAAATAAAAAAAGTAAAATATGAGTAAGATTTTACACCTCTTTTCAGACTTCATGTCTTTAAGGCTACCTGAGTAATTTCAAGATGTTCTTTATGATGTAACTCAGGATTTAGTTTTTGTCTCTTTTTTCCTTTTTCTCCTCTCTCACCTCTCCTCAGCTTGTTCACATATTTCTCCTAGTGAGAAATAGCCCAGGACTGGCCAGAGCCATTTTTGAAGATCCTCCCATTTTAAGCTGTTCCTTTTGACTCCTCCCACTTCTTCAATTCTGAGCCTAGTGATCTTTGCTGAGCAGATCTGTGCATGTGCGAAGTAGAACACTCCCCAGTTGGTTGGTGAGTTGTCCACTCACTCAGGAACCCCCTATATTCACCAAGGTGAAGGTGCACAGACAGGGAAAGATAAATGAATGGGGAAAAATGTTCACACCTTTATCTATGATGATAAGTCAGACTTCTGTGATGAGAACACTCCCTTGATATTGTATCTGCTCTATCTGCTCAAGATGGTTGCACCAGGACTCACTGGGAACAACAGATCAGAAAACACCACTTATCTTGCTTCTGATACAAATCCCATTAGCAGTAAGCCTTCAATACTTACAAATATTCCTTTATATGCAGTTCTTCATCTGGTATTCTGTGTTATTACTAGCAGAGGTATGCACGACACCTCTTCCTAATCTGCCATCAAGCCCTGTCTTTCCAATTAATCTCTTCCATTTTCTTTTGATGCTTCCTGTATCATCCAATATTTGGCCCATAGAATCCTTCAACAATGCAGCTCAAGACTTGAATTTCTTCCTCTTTCAGTGTGAAAAATATTGAATTTGTTATTTCCTTTTGTGTTTCTAATTCCAGCTCTCTACATATTTCATTATAATACTTGACCTTGCTTTCTTGGAATTTCCTCCGAAATTTTCTGTTAAACTCTATTTCTTCGTTTCTTACTATCACTTGATCTTCACTGCACTCAAGCCAGGTTTTAGATTCTCTTCTGACATCCATTTTTTATTAGCTTTTTAATAAACTTTTGTTTTCTTCATGTTTAATGTCCTAGATATCATTCCACAACTCTTGTTGCTTTCAGTTATCAGTGTCTAATGCATCACATCTGTTCTTGAGATGGTCTCTAAATTTAAGTGGAATATATAATTTGTACTATATTGGACTGTTAAAAATTGTCTTCAGCTTCAGCCTTAACCTGCATATGAGCAATTAAGGGACTGTTCCAGACTACTCCTGTCAGTGTTAAAGCTGATGAAATTGAGTGTATCCATAATATCTTCCCACAAATATTGTCAATTTGATTCTGGTGAGGTACATATGTATGATCACCTTTTATAATATTGAAAATAGATGTTTGCAATGAATAGCCCATTGGTCTTGCAAAATTCTATTATGCGATCTCCCGCATAATTTCTATCACCA